>NC_138969.1:94090000-94347500 GCF_055761805.1 Camellia sinensis
ATTGAAATCATCGTAACAAAGAATTATAAATAGCAAAATCAAAATGCAATCCAAAAACCTTCACTGAGCGCCAATGTGAGTTTGGCCACCGAACGGAATCCAAGTCACTTATTCCAGTTATCGTGCCCATGTAGCTGGATATATATTTTAAAAAGAAAGAAAGAAAGAAAGAAAGAAAGAAAAGTGTCAATTCTAGATTTAAAACAACTAAAACCTTTTAACTTTGCAAGAGGAAGTCATAATAACAAATGGGGGAATGATATTAAAAACAAAAACAAGGAAAGGAGCAACTTGATGGGATACCATCAAAGGATAAGAAGAGCACTGACATTTGAATAGTGATGACACACGCAAAATATTAAAAAAAAAAAAAATACAACACAATATTATGTCATTATATATATATGACTAATTCATTCAATTAATTTCAAAAGTTTAAAGGAGCAAGAATTAGTAGGTATATAAATCTGTTGTTTTCATGAATCATTAGATCCTAAGTTAATTTGTTCAAGCTTGAAATGTGTTTCATGTATGACTAAGTAATGGTCTCCAAAGTGTTTGAAACATGTCCAGGTCTACATTTGTTTTTTTTTTTTTTTTTTTTTTTTTTTAGGGAAATTATAAAATAAATAAATAAATAAAAGAAAGAAAAAATAAAAGCCAATATTGTAACAAAATAAACCCCAAATTTTTAATTTTGCCAATTTAAATTCCAATCTTTTGATTTGGTTTCAATTTAAACCATCAATCTATTTTTGCTGAATAAAACCGACAGAGAAAAGATATTTTAGTTATTCAACTCAATGTAATATACATAAAATGCCTAAAATATATATTTTTCCCATCGAGTTTAATGACTAAAAAATTGATTGGTTTTGGTTAATTTTCTAAAAATTGAGTTTTTTTTTTTAGTAATTTTTAAAAATATTTTACGCAATTTTTTTATTTTTTAAATGCACCTAACCTAAATACACATTAAGTAAAATATTTGTGAAAAAAATATTTAAAAAATCAATAAATACACAAAAATATGAAAATTTATTGTATTTTTGTATTTTTTGTATTTGGTGAATCTTTTTTAAAAAAAAAATCATAAATATTATACTTTTTAAACGTATCTAGGTTAGGTATATCTAAAAAGTACAAATTAAAGAAAAATCATTAAAAACAAAAAAAAATACGGAAAACAAAAAATTCAATTTTTTGAAAAGTGAGTTACACCAAACAAGGTAATTTTTTTCTGTCGGTTTTACTTAACGAAAATAGGCAAATGATTTAAATTGAAAACAAATCAAAAGTTTAGGGTTTAAATTGACAATTAAAAGTTCAAGGTTTATTTTGTTAGGAGAGTCAAGCCCTAGGTTTTTTTTTTTTTTTTTTTTAGGGCACATTTGGACGGATATCTGACATGTGTCAAGTGCCTGAGTGTCGACGTCCAATGTGTCCAACAAGAACACGTTCTTAGAAATGTTTGTGCTTTTTAGTATGCAAGTATTTGATTTGAATAGAAACATAGACCAAAAAATACCCAAACAAATTTATGCCAACTAAGCAAACATGTTGTGGTCAAATCTTGCTTTCCAATACAATATGAATAGAAAATAACAACAACGATCTGTCCAGAAAACAACCTTTTCAAAATATATATATACCTGAACAAACTTCTAAACAATTGTAAGCCAAACAGAAGGTAGCTGGCTAAACTGCATAACTAAGTGAATAGTTGCCCCAAAAGACGTCCCAGACACAACTCCTTATAGTTTTTATTTACTTTCCAATTCCAAACCATGAAAAACAGATTTTATAATAAATACTAATACTACTACTACTACTACTACTACTACTACTAATAATAATAATAATAATAATGATAATAATAATTATGGCAACCATGATAGCAATAACAAGATATTCAAAACCTACCGACGGACACTCGATTCTTCAGTTTCAAACAGCATCCGAAAGCGCATGCCAACAGAAACACGAGTATGATAGGCTGCTTTAACATATTTGGCTAGAGGTATGACAAATTCTGATGGGCTAGCCCTGCATTTAAGGTGACATAATTTGAAAACAATATTAACTCTTGAAAAAACTAAAAGCTCTGTTCGGTTTCATTTTCGAAATCTGTTTTGTGAAAAAAAAAATTCAAAAAACAAAAAACACATGCCTTGGGTTAAAGAATATGGTGAAGCGGCTATTAGTTGAAGCTGCATGAGCTGCCGCAGCAAGAAGCCCCAAGTGCATGCTGTCACTTGATAGAACTGAAGAAGGCATCACAGTTTGAGGTCGATTAGCCCGCCTAATACCAAGAAGTAATTGGTTCTTTTCATTCCTGAAGGATTAAAACACGATTCAGTTTTAAAGCTGCTAAACAACAGCTGGTTTACAGTAGAATATGTGCATAATACTATGGAGCCAACATGAGAAAAAATATAAAAAGTAATAAAAAATAGCATAGTGAACAGTAGTAAACAAATCCTTTAATCTCAATTCCATTTGATCAACAGCCCCCCAAGGATCCTTTATAAATTAAACAATAAAAGTAACTCTACCCAAAGCCAAACAGATAAAAGCTCCTAGAAATATTAACTATCTTTTTACAGTCATAACTTCACCACAAAAATAAGGTTAGGATCAGTCAAATATATCAGTTTTGGAGGTCATGCTCAGCAGCAAAACACAAAAAGGAGAATGCTTCCTATAACAAATACATCCAACATGCACCCAGAAAACATTAGAGAGAAGGTTAATATAGAAAACTTGCCAAATCCCTACCATATGAAAAGGACTGAATCACCGGCAACAAGTCGTTTTGCACTTACAAACACACTCCATCCAGTTGTAAGAAGATGCCTCTTTGGCTGGCCTGCGATAAGAACAGAACCAGAATTGCTAAGAATCACATAACAGGTTTCCCACAATCATTTTTCAAGCAGGTGGATTTTATACTTGGTCTAACAAGCATGGACACGGACACGTGACACAACACGGATATGATTTAATTTTCAAAAAATGCAGGACACGACACGTGGGGGGACACGCATGAAACATATAATTTTATATATTTATTACATATTATATATATAAATATATCATTCAAAGATAATAAAAGATGCAATATGACACTAATTCCTATAAATTTATGAGTTTTGTTTTATTATCGTATCTTAAGTTGTTTTGTTCAAAATTATAATTAGTTTCACATGTGTCTAATCGATAGACACGTGTGTTTAAGCAATTGACACGTGTGTCCTCCAAGTGTCTAAAGAGTGTCCTGGTCTTTAAAAAAATTTAAAAAATAGGACATGTTTTGAAGAGTGTTGGACACGTGTCCTAAAAGTGTCGGTGTCCGACACGGACATGACACGGATATGTCACCTTCTTAAAAGTGTCCATGCTTCTTAGCACTTCGTATAACATAGAACCATTTGCAATTTTTATTGGCTCCAAACTGAAATATGAAGAACGCCCAAACACACATTTTGATTTACAGCCTCATACTGATGCAGGACAGGCAGGGACAGCAGCAAAAGCAGGCTTTTGGGGCTTATTATTAATCAGGTTTAATGGCTGAAACATTAAAAAACATGGGTTAAAGGGGTTTGTATGGGGTAACAAAGGGGTAAGGGTTTAAGCATAAAAAGATGGGATTTTTGGTACTGTTTAGAGACTGCTCTAAATAGTACCCATGGACTGTTTCTGATTTTAAGTATAGTAATTCAAGAAGAAAGAAAGAGATGGAGAAGACAATTTTAGAAATCAATCCTAGAATCTCTTAGGCATCGCATTTTGGATTGGACTGCATCATACAATCCATAAAAGAGGCTTCAAAACTCTAAAAATTCTCTAAAACATTAACTCTATTAAATTAGAAGCATTACATGGCTTTATATAGACTACTTCCTTTTTCCAACTAGGACGAGGATTAGGATTACTAAAGAGGAAACTACTAGACTTTGACTTCAAAAATCTATCTAAGATAAAATAAAATTCATAAATAAAAGCCAATTAAACAACGTGACTAACAAGACGACCCATGGTCATACACAACCCATATCCGAAAAATTTACAAATTACCAAAATTACTCCTAACCGTAAAAACTTAAAGAAAATTCATTTAAAACTAATAACTACTAGCATATTTAACCCAAAACAAACACAAACAATACTCTAATAATACTAGTAGCTTGAAACCATGCCAATTTCCACATATTGCCACTTCTTTAACTTTGCTTTCCTTATTCCAGATACTACTCTAATGTATACATACTCCACAAATTAGAATCGAACTTTGCAATTCCAAAAGACTTGTCAATTAAACAAACTTGAAAGTTGAAAATGGAAGGTAGGAAATCCCAATGACGATCATGACGACAGACACAATCGTACTATAAAGTAGCATCATTGCTTTAAACTAGAGGTGCATAATCAAAGTACTATATAAAAACCGGACTGCCAATAAAGCAGTATAGATGCTTTGAGCATAATCTGAGAAACACGGACACTTCTAAGAAGGTGGTGTATCTATGTCGTGTCGTGTTGTGTCCGTGTCAGACACTGACACTCGTTGGACACTTCCCGACACTCGTCAAAACGTGTCTTATTTTTTAAGAAGTTTTTTTTTTTTAGATCCGAGCACTCTTTGGACACTCGTGTCCAATGCTTAAACACACATGTCCACCAATTAGACACACAAAATTAATTATAAGTTTGAACTAAATAACTTTAGATACAATAATGAAAGAAAAAATAATGTAAATTTATAAAATAAATGTTATATTACATTTTTTGATTATCTTTGAATAATATATTCATATATGAACTATAAAAAATATATAAAATAATATATTTCGTGCATGTCCATCACGTGTCGGGTCCTTCATTTTTTGAAAATTGTTGTGTCGGCGTGTTTGTGTCATATGCATGTAGTGTCACGTGTCCGTGCCTATGCTTCTTAGAATATAATCAAGATTTTAAAAAGCGGCTGCAACTATTATGCAATGGCTGTGGTGGTTACCGCCATTCGTTACGACCCCTATAGCAGTGTAACGGAAATTCACATATGTAACGGCCGTTTCGATGTTGCATAACAGACCTTTGCGGTACCATAACGGCCGCAACGGTCCATTAGACACCATTACACCCTTTTACAATATTCTGAATAGCTTATTTTTCCTAAAAAAAAAAAACAAAAAAACAAAAGATTACAAAAAAAGAACAAATACTTAAGTGATCCAAGCCCAAAGAAAAAATCATACATGAATTTGTTTTTCTTTATAATTTTTTTTTTTTAAATTTATAGCATAATTTTTATTTTATAGTCCTTTCATTTAATAATTGTGAATATTTTTTATTCAGTTAGTTCAAGTATTGGCAAAAAATAATCTGTAGACATTTAAAATCAATTATTCTTAAAATCATTAACTATTGAAATAAAATGTAAAAAGCTTCTTTTATAGTGATTTGAAAATATGAAATATATTGAATCATACTTAAAAATTAACAAAAATTGATCAAAATTTATTTTAAATCCCAATAAATGTGATTCTGGAAAAAATAAAATAAAAATAAGTGTATCGGTAAATTTTATTCAAATTGTGCAAAAAATAAAAAAAATCACGGTCCCGGTTACCGCAACCGTTACGCGACGGCCTTTACACCCCACAACCGCTTTTCAAAACCTTGAGCATAATGTATTCATATTTAAGTGGTTGCAATAATAGTGCACTCTGACATACTACACCAAAAAAAGGAAAAAGAATAATGTTATTAAAAACTTAAACTAACATTTGAAATCCAACTGGAAAGCTGTTTTGAGCTATTTAAACTTAATTACAAGGTCATATTTTCCTTCTCACAACAATTGGGAAGGGAACAATCATTAGTACAAATGGGTATATGACTTGTTTACAATCCAATTTTCCATACGAACATCACCAGATAGGAGATAATAAGTCCTCAGTGTCATCAATGACATCAGAAAAAAGAAACTTTTGTGTTAAGATATTGACACCAAACAAGTCACAAAACATGGCACTTAATAAAAATTATGTTAGAAAACTCACCACGAAATATATGTCTAAATTTCCATTCATTATCATGCAGATCCCTTGCTATTAATTCTTGAGCTGGAGGTTGCTGGGAGAAGTCCTGTTTATCAAAAAGTATTGTTTAGAAATCACAGGATTCAAAGGGAGGCAAATCTTAAAACTGGCCAATTTACTCCATAGCAGCCAAAATAATTTTACCAATGGAGGGAACACTTTTTCAGCTGCCCGACGAGGAACTGAAAATCCTCCATGAGTACTTGTGTCACTGGCTGTCAATGTTTTGCAAAAATAGTTTGTCGGCTGCTTGCTGGGGGCACCTAAATCTGCTGGAAGGAAAGAGGCATCCTTTTGTTCTTCCTACAAAAAGTTATACAAATTCAGGGGTAAAGAAAAGAAAAGAAAAAAGTTGATCATAAAACTAGTAAATAAACTTAAATAATAAATTAGCATACCGGGCTCAGTGGCTGCAAGGTCATCTGAGCATATACCTCATCTGTCTCTACATCCGCCTAGTAAAAAAAATTTTGAGTTTCTAGAAACCACCTTGTAAAATAACCAGAACCAGAAAATAGAACTAAAGATTCCTTACATGCATGGTCACATTGTGAAGCTGACAGATGAGTTGTGGAGATAAGCTTGTGTGGTTAGGTATATGGGCATCCACTTCTTTGTTGGTTGATGCAGTAACCTACGTAGGTATATGAAGATTTGCAGAAGTCAACAATAGTAACTGTTTAATTTCATCAACCCGATCAAAAACAATACAAAACCATAATCATCCAAATTTTAATATGAACACAACAGTTTAAACTGCAAACAAGCAGTTAGAGATATGTGATAACAGTTCAAGAGATGACTAGAACGAGTGACCAAGGTTTTAAATAACAGTGGTGGCTACCATAACAGTAACAGTGATGTTGACGCGCGTTTGCCAAGTGTAACAGTTGTAGCATAATAGCCCAATGCTTAAAATATGCTGGAACATATTATACCAAATAACAGAAGGATGCTTATAAAAATAGACAAACATGAAACAAATTTTATTTGCTAAGCAAGCATGAATAAACACATTGCCTGCCATGGACAGACTTCAAAAATCTAAAAGCAAGGAACATGTCAAAACCAATCAAAGTAGACTGACCTGCTCACTATGGCCCTGAGGGAAATACACCACGCGGCTTCCAACAGCAGGTAGGGAAACAAGAGGACCAGCACATGCATGCCAAAGTTCAGAATTCAGACATCTCTTCTCCCCTGCAGATTATCAATGTAATTTTTTTACAAGAAATCAGTCTAACAACAATGTTTTGCAGCTGAAGAGGGAATTGAAAATGGAAATAAAAAAGGTGTGAAATGTATTCCAAATCCCTCCCCAAATCCATGAACCAAACACAGTCTAAAAAGATCTCCAAACCAGGAAAAGAGGGAAAAAGACAGAAATTCAACAAATAAACCCAAAAAGAGAAAAAAAAAATGAACCAGAACCAGAACCAGAAGATGCAACAACAATATTTTGCAGCTGAACTAGACACTAATGCTGTGTTTTGTTGAGAAATTTGAGGAGGGATTTAGGTATATTCACCTAGTTTCGCACACCTTTTCCTTTTCTTTTTCCCTTTCCCTTTCCCTTTCCCTTTCCCTTTCCCTTTCCTCCCCAAATCCCCCAACCAAAACACAGCGTAAAAGATCTCCAAACCAGGAAAACAGGGAAAAAGACTGAAATTCAACAACACAAAAAAAGAACCCAGAGAAATATACCTTCAGGAGACTGCTGAGTGAAACCAGCAGAAGAGAACCTCATTTCTGAAATGATAATATCACCTAAAATTGGTAGCCACAAAGGCTATTACCACAATAGCTCAGCACTAAATGTCCCAAAGGCTTCTTGCACTTCCTTCCCAGCCAAAAACACCATAATACCTTCACTTTGCCCCTACAAACTCCATCCAAATCTGAATGTACTCCTCAAAACCACCAAACCCAACAAATATATTACTAAGAAATGATGAGGATTGTTGTATGCAGAGACTGCGTATGGATGTTATGGACAAAACCACCAAGAAACCCCCGCCAGAACCTTCAACCAAAACCAGTTCCACTACAAAACACAATCGATTTCGGCGTCATCGGCACTTGATCTTCTTCACCCAACCCCAAATAGACCCTTGAGTAATTAAAAACTTGATGAATCAAAACCTTCACCAAATTAACCAGTACATTTCAGCTCAAACCCTAACAAAACTCACCACACCAGCCCCAATTGCTTGCCTCAAATTCACCCAACCTCAAGATTGGCAACTCCAGGTAGCTCAAGAGCTTCCAATACCCTACTTCTAACCCAAAATACAACAACCCAGAAAGCGCAAAGAAGTGAGGAACTCTTCAGATCTTAGCTTCATTGAGCCAAATTCATCATAAGCAAGAGCCAGAGAAATCCCCAATTTTGAGCTTCAACAGTACCAAAAAGAGACTTTGAGCAGAAAAGAAAACCCAAATCCCCAAAACACTATATTCACAGATTCAGTTGACGAAGCGAGAGCATATTCAGAACTACATCACACAGTATGATAATCCATAAAAAGAACATATTCATACAAACTAGACATAATAGAATTGTATATTTGTGAGTATTCAGTGGGACTCAAGTGGAAAACCAGGTACATGGTATACTTTCCAGTAATGGAAATGGAAGAGTACTACTAGTGAGAACATAGTTTGGTTTTATGATTCACGGCTTAGAAAAATTGAAAAAATATATATTTATATTTTTTTTATTTTCATTATTTTTTTTTTATATTTTAAGTAAGTTTTTTGGAAAATTTATTTATAAATCCTTGATGATCTAATTAATTCCAAGAGTTTTTTTTATAGATCAATTAGCCCTATTGATTTTGAAAAGATAACGATTATACTTTTAGGTGGTATTTGTTTGAAAGGATTCAAGCATGAGATATTATTAATAGTCCATTCGGACTAATAATTCGTTATTTGATTGAAATTTTTTACACCGAACTAATAGTCCATTCAGATTATGAATCCCAAATCTATGGAATTATTTTATCCCATGGGGGATGGGACACAATCCATAGGATAACTCATCCCATGGGGATTAGTAGTGAAATAACATTTTTGACTCTCAACTTATATATTTTTAAAAATTTATTTATTAAATTATTTATACTATTATACTTATTAAATTATTTATTTTAATAATATGGCATTAATTATACTTAGTAAAGTAAAATATAATTTAAAAATCTCAACTACAAATTAAAATAAAGTTATGTAATTTTTATTAATATTTTATTTATTTAAATTTTTTTTAAGTTCTAGTAAACAAATAAAATAAAATTTATAATTCAGATTTAATATTCCTATTATTTTGTAAATAATTTAAAATGACAAAATAGTCTTTTGAGTATTTATTCTTCTCCATAATATCTCAAACAAAAATAGGATTCAATATAATAGTCTAATCTAGATATCTATTCTTATGACTAAACAAATATAAGATACAAATCCAGTCCAATCAAATAGTTCGGGGATAATGTATCTTAGGACTAACAATCCGGTAGATTATAATCCCCCATATCCAGTTCGTGCAAACAAACACACCGTTATTTCTATTATGTTTTCTTCCTTCTTTTTGTTTTTTATTTTTTGTTTTTTGTTTTTCGTTTTTTGTGCTAGAAATGTAAGATACACAACTTATGATAATCAAATTTGAGATGAATTTTTATACGAGAATCTTTTTATTTGGAATAACTTGAAATATGAGATTTTTCAAATATTCCAAAAGGATGTGGGATAATTTAAATATTTCAAAAAGAGTACATAAACTCCTTAATAAGTTTGAGCAAATATAATACATAAAAAAAATTCCTTATTGCACTTTTTTTAAACATAATATTCCAATGTAACACTTCAAAAAAAGGATGTGAGATTTTTCAAACCATTCAAAAAGGGTGTGAGATTCTTCAAACTATTACAAAAGGAGTACAAAAATTCCTTAGTAAGCTTTAGGTAAATATATAATTTTAAACTGCGAGTGTTACGTTTGGAAAAAGTACACTGAGTAGTTTTTTAGTATTTTTATGTATATTACATTGGAGTGTTACGTTTGAGATTATATTGATTGAAGTGCTATGTTTGAGAAAAATATAATAAGAAGTTTTTTTGGGTGTTACATTGGAGTCTTATGTTTGAAAAATATTTAAGGTGTTACGTTGTTACGTTTAAGAAAAATATACTGAGGAATTTTTAAGTATGCTACTGAGAAATTTTTTAGTATGTTATATTGGAATATTACGTTGTTGGAGTGTTACGTTCTTATTCGCAATATAAGATTTGTTTAAGAAAGAGGAAAAATTCGAAACTTCTATAGTACAGATTACCCAAATGTGTAATTTCACATTTGAAAAAACTCACTTTTATCTCTCAAAAATTTAAATCAAGCATGTAAGTGACTACATTTTTGTATAATTTCTCTTTTAATGGGACCTATAGGTTCATAAGAAAAAAGGAAAGACTAAACAGTTTACAAAATCACATTTTGAAATTTTTTGGTGCTTCATCCAATTTTTTTTTTTTAAATTTTTAGATATACTTAACATAAATAAATTTAAAAAGAATAATATTTGTAATTTTTTTTTTAAAAAAAAATCTACTAAATACCAAAAATATATAAAAATATATATATTTTATTATTTTTGTATATTTATTAATTTTTTAAATAGTTTTTTATAAATATTTTACTTTTTAAATACATCTTAGTAAAGTGCATCTAAATATATATATAGATAGATTTAAAATTTAAAAAATATTCACTAAAAAAAAGACAAAAAAAAAAAGAAAAAATCAATTTTTAGAAAATTGAAACCAAATATATTTGGTTTGTGTTTCTGAATTTTTTTTTTTAAATTTTTTATGAAAAATAAAAATTAATTCGATAAAAAATATTAAAAGTATCTTTTAAATTTTTTTAAAACAATTTTTGATCTCTTAAAAATAAAATTATATAAAAATAATAATTATTTTTATTTTTAAATTATTTTACTAAATTAAATTTTAATTTTTTAAAATAATTTCTAAAATAAATTTATAAATACCAAATCAAACCAAACCAAACCAAACCTCACCAATAATACATGCTGCTCTCTCCTCTTCTTCAATCGCAGTCGGCACAAAACGCCATTTGTTTCCCAATGTCATATTATACCAAGTACCCTATTAGAAAGAGAGTATATATTAGAGTGGGGGAAAGTGTGTTTAGATCTTTTTTAGAGAGAGAATTTAGATGAGGGAAGAGGAATTTACGAACCTTGAGTACCGTTTCGGAAAATTTTTAATTGTTGTAGGCTCTCAACTAGTATCTCCAATAAGGCATCCGTTTGGTAAGTTGGTTTTTAGATTTTTTTGGTTATTTTAGTCACAAAGATAAAATAGGCTATTTTAATCATAAAAAATAAAACATCACATTCAACCCATAATCATTACACTATTCTCTGTCCAAAAAATCAAAAAGTGATTCTCAAACTATGTTTTTTAACCCAGGTTAAAATAATCAAAAAAGTTAAAAAGTCAAAAAGTCAAAAAGTTCACCCACTTCCCAAACAAGCCAACGTTACTTTTTTTTTTTTCTTTCTCAAATCTTAGTTAAAAAAATACCTTATCTATTTTAAGGAATCATTTTTTTCAAATATTTACTCCAAACAGTGGAGAATTTATTAAAACATCCTCTTTTAAGTACTTATATTTCAATTAGTTTATAAAATATTTTTATATTCTAGTAAATCTTACTATTTTGCACATTTGATATACTATATTTTGATTCTCATATTAAAGGTATTTTTTAGACAATTTTACCTTTATAAATATTTTTAAACCCTTAGTAAATTGGTGATGTGAACATTTATTAACGTGTAAATGTTCACATTGATAGTATAAATATTCATATCATTAAACATTCACACTGTTAATGTACACATTTATATGCGCTCCACCATATTATTATTAGGAATATGGTAGTAATTATGTTACCTATAGAATTTATTAGAATGTAAGAAAATAACTTGGACTGAGTAGAATATAAGTAGATAAAAAGAAATTTATAAATAACTGACCCCTCCAACAATACTCCTCTCTTTTTAGTTATTTATTTATTTATAAATTTCTATTAAATATTCATTTTTATATTTTCTTTTTAAATTAAGATAATAGTCAACTTTCTTATCTTCTTCACACACACTCTCTTCACTTTCTGCACTAGTAAATGACTCCATGACTCGTCCATTTTCTAATCCCAGCACAGAAAGAATTGGTTCTGGATTTTTTTTTCTCCTCTGTCAAAGAAGGGAAGCCAGAAAGAGACAATAGCAGGAAGGGCTGTTGGAACTGATTTGGCAAAATAAAAAGAATATTAATATTATTTTAAGTTTAGGAAAGGTTGGAGGCTCTGTACATTTATGGAGCATTTTGTACCACTCCCAAAATGAAGAGTTGTTTATGGAGCATTTTGTTCAGCCTACTTGATGATGATTTATCAAACTCCCAAATAAATCATCACTAAGAAGGCCTGAACAAATATCAACTAAATAGGCTCGAGAAAGTCTCAACAAATTGGGCCGATGAAGTCCCCAACCAATTATATAAGTCTCAATCAACCTGTTTGAGAAAGTCCTAATTGAAAGGGTATTTAAGGCAATTGATCACCACATCCTCAGAGGAGGGTATTATTTTCGAGAAAGTGAAACTCTCGAAGAAGATTCATTCTCTGAGGGGAGTGCTTAGACTAAAAAATGTTTGGATTCACGAACCCAAAGATCTTATAATACCGAACTCGAAAGGGTTTAAAAGCAAACCTAGAGATCTAAGTAATTGGCTTCGAAAGGGTTTGAAGCAACCTAGAGGTCGCTCCACAATGAGTCCCAGAATACTTGTAGACTTAGAACTATTTCCAAGATTGACACATCATAACCATGAAGAAAGGGAGACCGAATAAGGACCCAATCTCGAGGATGGTGAGCTTGAAGATAAATTTTCTCTTCTGTTATGTTGGAAAATAATGGTTTCGGGGACTTTAATGCGAAATTAAAATGTGTCCCAACTACCGGTTGAGATGGGTCCAAGTGGGTTTAGATTCTTTGCAGTAAAATCCTTACACCACAAAAAGAATGACAAAAAACCGTTAAGAATTGAATGTGAAATTATCTCATAAAGTTGGCCTCATAAATGAGGCATTGGAAAATGTGTGTAATCACCTATCCAACATTGATTATAAAGGAAAGCATTGATGGGTATTTAAATCCTTAGTTTTACCTAAGGGTGTGAGCCTTTTGGGGCATCAAAATTTTTCAAAGAAGGGGAGCTATAGATGTTTCAAAGATGGGCTTAGGCTAAGACTATGGACCAAGTTGGTTTTGAAAAAAGTGCTATACGCGCACGCACATCACCCGCTCCGGATTGGGCCGTGTTTGGGGATCTTGGAGCTTAGGCTTGAGCTTGGGCCTGGGCATGAGCTTGAGGCTTGTTAGACTGGATAAGGCGGTGGTTGCAGGTTTGCTTGTAACCTCTATACTAATGGTGGGTTTAAACCATCAGTTTGATAATTAAATTGCATTGGTTGCTTAGCCTTCATGCTAAGGCTCCTCCTCTCTCATTCCATGTGTATAAATTGAGACCTCCATATCTTGTTTCTCTGCTCAGAAATTCCAAACTCCTCTCGTTATTCTACTTAAAAATATTCTTCTAGTTGTGAGAGGGTGCTACTTATGTTCTATTCGCCGGAGCTACTCAGAAGGTGCTTCTATTGTAGCTATCTACATCCGTTGTATTCTAGGAGACATATGTCAACGTTTCTCTAGCACCCATTGGTGAGGCAACAAATCTGTTTTAAGGAAACTCTGTGATATACATGTTTCGATTTGCTTTCCTTCTTGTTTTGTTAATTCTAAATTCCAAATTTATTTGCTTTATTTTTATTCTCTATTCTTCGAGTTGCAATAGTTGGCTTTAATAAGTTTGTTTATTTCTACTTTGTAATCCGATTATTAAATCTGAATCTGCTTTATTTTCATTTAAACACTGATTTTATATAATAATCTTAAAACAGATTTATTTGTGTTTCTAACGGAATTAAAAAGAACTGATTTTTTTTACAACACTAACTTTGTTTTGTAGCTATTGGCGGGACGTCGGTAAATATGTATGTTTTTATGCTTTAGCATCTCGTTTTTTTGTGTTTTTTTTACTATGTTTATCCTACCATGTGGCTACTTACTTACTTGATATAACCGTATGAATGCCGGTGGATGTAGGCTATGTCGCTTAATTTAGAATGATGTTGATTTTCATGTTTGTAAACTCAATTTTTTTGAGTTGTACATCTTCAAACTTTTTCAAAATACATGAAATCAAATTGTTCCAAAATGAATGGTATAGTTTATACTTGTTTGTTTCATATACTAACTTTTAGGATTTATTAAATAATCTAAACATGAACATATAAAGTAAATAAAACTCATATCATGGTTTAGTAGAGGTTGATCTTTTGATTGTGTGAGCGAGAGTGTTCAATTAATGACCTTCTCCTTTCATACCTAAGGTTCTAAACCGAAACATCTTTGGTTACGATGAACAGTAGCCTTGGCATGAGTCACAGGTTTCCTAATTTTTCAAAATATTAGGTGGTGACTCTAAGATTTGGTGATGCAGTCCATTTCTGGCAAATGTTTTGCAATAAACTGGATTTTAAAAGTTGCTGGATTTGGACTCTTATCTACGTTTCACATTGTACTCGTGAGACTAGATCAAAGAGATCGAGGGTCCAAACTATTTAACGCGTGAGGGTACCCCCCAAGAAATGTTACAGTTTTTTGCGACTCTATCGGGGATTTTATAAAACCTTAACTTGAACTCCATGATATGATTTTTATTTTCAATTATATGTTCGTTGCATTGCATGCATTGGTGCACTTAAAGTCCCTGTGTTGCCTAGATATTGGTGGGAGCGCAGGCAAACTTTTTGTGACACTATACCTATTTCCATGTTACCTTTGAGACCTTGTGTTAATATGTTTTAAGATCTGTCAAAATGGTAGCTTTGCTATCTAAGGTTATCGAACTTCGAAGAGAGGCTATATTGACTCTTTCAACTTCCTATGATCTTAATTAGTTATTAACTAAAGAGCTCTTTGGTGATGTCACCTTGACTTCAACCCACTAGAATAGAACTAACCCTGCATATATAGTGAGCTATAGCACCTTTCCAACTTAGGGCAGGATGCTCTTCTATTTCTCTATATACAAAATCCTAATGTAATTCACTCATGAGATGCAATTAAAAATTTGACTTCTAATATATGACATGTGAATCATCTCAAGAACATGAGGTAGCGTATATAATTACATAAGAATTTATTAATCCCATATATGGAAATTTAGCTGAATCAAGATGCATGAAACATGGATGCAAGGCATGGATATGATGATAAGCAAAATATGATGCATACTTACAAATAAGAAAAGCAAGTAAAAGAATGGGACAGAAAGAAGTGGGATGGGAATTATTACAATACTTTGAAAAATTACGAACCAAATGAGAGAAAAAAAAAGAAAATATTACAACAAAATAAAAACCTCACAAAATTCTCAAATGAAAAAAAAATCAAAATAATATCTTCATGTGCCTCGGAGACCACTAGAAATTGGTATGCTCAATGCCGGAAGACTGCTTTGTTCTATCCAATTAATTAGCTAGCCAATAAGGCCTGGCAAACTTGATTCACAACAAATCCAAAACAAAACAAATAGAAGATATATTGGGCGCTCAACCAACCACTTTGGATTAGATTATAACAAATTTATAAAATGAAGCGAGAAAACCAAATATAAGATAGAAAATGTGATAAAATTCAAGAAAAAGAAATATTTACCTTTCAAGGAAATGATGAATTTCCGGATTTCCAAACTCTCTTTTGATCACCCTCAAGGTTGTATATTATGTTCTCAATCCTCAATTTGAAAGTATAGAATTTGAATTAGAAGGGTATCTTTGGTCAAGTGTGTTGATAGGAAATAATCACTCTTTAATCTTCTTAAACTTGGCAAGGGTTACTCTCTCTTTGATTAAAGGTTTAGGACTTGGCTTCAATTGTAATGGAAGATGAGAATATGGAGGCTTATAGACAACTTCTCTATTTTGGTCAGACAACTCTCTCTTGTCTCAAAACTTTCTTTTCTTTCTCAAACTTTAATCTTCTCCTCTCAAACTTATCATTCTCTCTACTCTTCTTCTCTCAAATTCATCTCCTTCAAATTCAAGACTTAAGCTCTCCTTATATAAGCAATGCAACTGGAGCAATGACGGAAGACAAAGTATAGGCCTAATGGAGTATTAGGGAAGAAAATGGAGCTAATAGAGCACCAAAATGGAGCATTATCTTCAATGGATCAATCACTAGTCAATGGAGGTTGAGTATACATGCATTTGGTGCAAAAATAGGTCAGAAATGGCATCATGGAGTGCCCTACAACAAAAAAACTGAAATTCACTATATACAGGTTACGGTCGTGGACTAGCTGGTCGAGGATGCGATGTGCCTGGTCGCGGCCACGAAGGGCTTGGACATGTTCGTGATAGTCAAGAGGGCGACCGGTCAATTGACCAACCAGAGGAAATATTGCCTATTTTGCTCCGATTTAGTCTAGCTTCGCTCTGGTTGTCAGATAGGATCTAAACACTTAGCCAAAACAGGCTTAGGGTTAGGAATAAAGCTTAAATTCCATCTTTCTTACTGAGGATTTTGTGAGAAACACATTCTGATTGTCATCATTAGGTAATCAAAAGAAAGTGCCCAAATCTTAGGGTCGGTCAAAATGGGGTGTCTACAGGACTTGAAAATCGTCACTAGCCAAGTTTAAGATTTTAAAGTGTTTCTATATGAGAATCATGCAAAGGAAATGCTCTTGAGTGAATCATTCTAGGCTGCTATGAAAGAGATGCTACCTAATGGCTGTAAAGACTTCAAGAACTACTTAAAGCACAAACAAAAGAAGATGATAGTTAAAGAGCTCGTTGTTAAACTCCAGATAAAAGAAGACAACATGAAGAATGTCAAGGCCAATGTGGTTGAGCATGGCCAGTCTTTGGGAGTCAAGAAGAAGCAACCTATGAACAGAGGCTCGAAGTTAGGGTCTAGAGGTGGCGTCTCAAAGAGGCCGGTCTGCAAGCCCCAAAAACCTACTTATAGGTTTTTGGGAAAGTACTTAAATTGTGGAAGCTACTTATAGGGCTATTGACTGTTGTAAGCTAAACAAGCCATACAAGAACAAGGCTCGAGCTCATATGGAAGAAATGGAAGATCTTTCCTAAAATGTAGATGATATGAATCTTTGCCACTAAGGTAAACATGGTGGGATCCAATCCAAGGAAATGATAGGTAGACACTGGGGCCACTCGCTACATCTGTGAAGAGAAAGGGGTGTTTATAACCTTTAAGTTGGTTACAAATGGTGAGAAGTTGTTCATGGAAAATTCTACAACCTCGAACATCAAGGGAAAGAGCAAGGTGGTCTTGAAGATTACTTCAGGAAAAGAGTTAACTCTGAACGATGTCCTGCTTGTGTCAGACATTCGTAAGAACTTGGTCTTAGGGTCCCTCCTAAGTAAGCATGGTTTCTACATGGTTTTTGAATTTGATAAAGTCGTGTTGACCAAAAGTGGAGTTTATGTGGGTAAGGGGTATATGCCGGGTGTTTAAATTAAATGTAATGACAATTATTCCCAAGATTAATGAGAAAGCTTTTATTTTTGCAAAAAGCTTTTATTTCTGCTTACATGCTTGAGTCTTCTAATTTGTGACATGGTAGACTAGGCCATGTGAATTTTGAATCTTTGCATAGATTAATCAGGTTAGATCATATACCATATTTCAAGATTAATCTGAATCATAAGTGTGAAACTTGTATCGAAGCAAAGTTGATTAACACTTCATTTCATTCTATTGAAAGAAGTTTCGAGCCTTCAGATTTAGTACATATTGATATGTGTGAATTGAAGTTCATACAAAGTCGGGGTGGCAATAAGTATTTTATTACTTTTGTCAATGATTACACTAAATATTGTTTTGTATATTTGCTTAAAAACAAAGATGAGGCTATTGATAAATTTTTTCTTTATAAGAATGAAGTTGAGAATCAATTAAGTCGAAGGATTATGTCATTGAGAACTGATCATAGTGGTGAGTATGAATAACTATTTATTGAGATTTGTGCTCAATACGGGATTATTCACCAAACCACAATACCTTACCCCCTTAGTCAAACGACATTGCTGAGAAGAAGAATAGGATGTTGAAGGAAATAATGAATGCAATGTTGATTAGTTCTTGATTGCTACAAAACATGTGGAGGGAAACAATTACGTCTGCGAATTACATTCCGAGCAAGGTAACTCGAAAGAAAGTTGATAAGACACCATATGAAGTATGGAAAGGCCACAAACCTTCATATAAATTCTTACGAATGTGGGGCTGTCTTGCAAAAGTGGTGGTGCCTATACCAAAGCGGGTTAGAATAGGCCCGAAATCTACGGATTATATAATCATTAGTGCATAGAATAGTAGTGCATATTAGTTTCTTGTGCACAGGTCTGATATCTTAGATGTACATAAGAATACCATCACGGAATCTAGAAATGTGTATTTCTTTGAAAACATATTTCCTTGTCGAACTCAAGAAGGGGATTCGAGTTCTGTGCAGCAAACTGAAGAAGTTGTTAGTGATAATGATCATGTTGAGGAATTAAATGAGTCAAGAAGGAGTAAAAAGGCTAGGACCTCCAAGTCTTTTGGTCCAGACTTATTGACTTACATATTGGAGAAGGAGCCTTAAACTTCCCACAAAGCTGTGACTTCTCTAGAAAATCCTTTGTGGAAAGAGGTTATCAAAAGTGAGATTAACTCTATCTTATAGAACCACACCTAGGAGTTGGTTGATCTACCTCTAGGTAATAACCTTTTGGGTTATAAATGGATTTTTAGATAAAAGATGAAGGCTGATGGATTAATTGATAAGTATAAAGCTAGACTAGTTATCAAAGGGTGCAAACAGCGCGAAGGCTTGGCTTATTTTGATACGTATCCACTTGTGATGAGGATAAGATCCATTCATATTGTGATTGCGATAGTAGCTTTGTGTAATCTGGAGATACATTAAATGGATGTAAAGACAACTTTATTAAATGGAGATTTGAATGAAGAAATCTACATGGAGCAACCTGAAGGGGTTCTCAACTCCAAGGCAAGGGAAGAAAGTCTGTGAGCTTGTCAAATCCTTGTATGGTTTGAAGCAAGCTTCTAAGCAATGGCATAGAAAAGCTTGACACGCAATCTGGTCAAGTGAGTTTAGAATCAACAAGTGTGACACATGTGTTTATGTCAAAGATACTGACATAGGTTATTTCATTTTGTGTCTATATGTTGATAACATGCTTATTGTTGGTAGTAATGATGAAATGATTAAAACTATCAAGAAGTTGTTAAACACTAAGTTTGACATGAAGGATATAAGCATTGCAGATGTTATTCTAGGTATTAAGACTACCATAACATCTAGTGGTATTGTACTTTCTCAGTCTCATTATGTAGATAAGATACTTGAGAAGTTCAGTAGATTAGATATGAATGTGTCGAGGACACTTGTAGACTTAAGTCTTCATTTAGCCAATAATAATGGTAAGAGTGTCTCTCAACTATAATATTCTCGGATAAATTGATGAGTTATACAAGGCCAAATATAGCCTACTTGATTAGCAGGCTTAATAGGTACATGAGTAATCCTAACTTGAAATCCACTAATGGATATGTGTTCACTCTTTGAGGGGTAGCCGTGTCTTCGAAAACTTCCAAGCAAACGTGTATATCGAGATCAATGATAGAATCTGAGTTTATTGCTTTGGACAAAGCAATAGTGGAAGCTGAATAGCTTTGCCATTTATTTGAAGATATTCCACGTTGGTCAAAATCTATGTCAGTTATCTGTACACATTGTGATAGCTAGTCAACTATTTGATGGGCACAGAGTAATATATAATGAAAAGTTTAGACATATTCATCGTAGACAAAATTCCATATGACAACTACTCTTTAGTGTGGTTGTCTCTATAGACTATGTAAAGTCTAAGGACAATATTATTACGCCCCCAATTTTACTTCATAGATAATTTATCAAATTCCTTATAAAAGTTCATTTTCCACTAATAGTTATAGAAACAACACAAACTACATAGAATAAATGAGGTTCTCTCCCTTATAATTACAATGATAAAAATGTTTACTACAAATATTCACAAAACACGCCTTAAAAACTTTATAGTAGATTTCAAAATAATTAATTACATAGAAAGAACCACCTCAACACCATTACCCTTTAATCTTTCATTTGCAATTTACACAAGATGGATTCATAACATAATAAATGACTTCTTGATCTTCCAATTGTTGTACCTAACTCTATCCCTGAAAAATGTGTAAACAACATGGGATGAACACAAGGTCCAGTAGGAATCTGTAGTGACTCTCAACAATAAAAATCAATAGATAAATATGATCATGAATACTATTGAGTGACAAATATAAATTAATGTGTCCTTTTATATGCAAAATAGATTACATACATAGATACTCTTTTCACAAAATCCCACTTGACAATTTATAGAGACCTCCTTTGTTGACTCTTTATGTCAGCAAAATTCATTGAAATGATTTCTTTAAATCTCGTTTCCTTCGATAAAGGTTTTAATTTGACTAATCATGTACTACTTCTAATTCATATTTCGCACTCATCAATTACACCACAAATCATCACCTTACCATTATCCACAAAACACCGAACACAAACACACCAAAACACATTTCGCACATTGTAGTTATTCAGTTCGATTCATTTTCAATCTTGTCCCACTTACACATTTCAATTTCTACTACAACCCTTCATCCTAACATAATCCACATAACACCAAGCTCATACATATGTCATCACATTTCATATAATTGGACTATAAGAGTCAAGTCATAAACAACATATTCTACATTACACGCTTCAAATCTATATCTAACAATTATCACAATCACATAACTGTATTGTTACAAGAATTCTCAACAATATCCACATGCCAACAACCGGCTTCACCAAGCCATATCAACAAAGTTTACCAGCGTTACTCCAGAAGGAAAGCTGGAATCTATCTCAAGCGCCATACTTTACCAATATCGGAAGGAAAGTGAAATCTCCGTATAGCCCAACAATTCACACATTTTACCGGGTGCTACTCTAGAAGGAAGACGTAACCTCTATCAAGTGCCACGCTTTACCGATCCCTGGTTGGAAGGAAACGGACCCTCTTTCCAAATTTTAACCCATCAATTCTTCATCTCAATCTAGAAAGTCGCACCAAAATTCATTTAACAAAAAAAGTAAAGTTTCTCCTTTATAAACAAATATGACTTATTTCTCCACAATGTTCCCTACACCTCAATATTGACTCCTTTCATTTCAATTAATCAACCTATTTAGTATCATATACTTTCCATAGTTCGTAACAAAAATTTCTATCACCAATTACTATATCATGAACCCATCCCGCAAAGGATTGTTCTCCCAACATCTAACAATCAACATTCATACTCAATTCAACAAAACATCAAATCAATTTCAAGAATTTAAGGCTAATTGAAGAAAAACTCATGTTTAAATAAAATTCAAAACTAAGGTTTGGACAAAAATTAGAGATTTTCACTCTAAAATGCATAATCATATTTCAAGAGTTCAAAATTTCCATAATCAACTTTAAATCATAAGTTAACTCTTTTGTGTGAGATACCCTAACATTTCTCTACATGCTTTTCAAGCAAATCCCTTTCAACATAAGATTTTATGCAATAGAAACATACCACGTATCTATCTATCTATATGAAAATATTACAGAGAAGAAAGAAATCCATACCTCTAGTAAGGAGAGAAGGAGACCTGAAAATCCAATGTCGATGAAAACATGATCTGCTCAGATTAATAGGAAGCCCTCTTTGTGCTCTTCATTTTTAACTAGTGTTCTCACTCCAAAGAGATGAAATCCAAGGTTTAAGGAGGTTTAGAGCTCAGCAATGGCAGAAAAGCAATGGCAGAAAAGAGGGAGAGGAGAGAGAAAGAATTTGGAAGAATGAATAAAAACAGTCAAAAATGACTTTTTAAAGTATTGAATCCGAATAGACTGTTCGAGCAAACATTTCACTACTCGAGCGATGAACGTAATCTCTTAGAAGTTTTGCAAATCTACAGTAAAAATACTAGAAGCCTCGCATTTTTTGCTGGAGCGACCACTTGACCACTTGAGCGGTTACCCTAGATGCAACTAGTCACACAGTTCAGTTCCTCAAGCACTCCCAGCAACCTTATTTCTATATGTAACCATTTAAGTAAATGTTTTTATTTAGCCTCTTACATTTATATTTCGTTTATTTAAGTTTACAATGTAAATACAGAAATACCCCCCATTTGGATTCAAAGGAAAAAAAAAAAAAATGAAGATCCAATTAAATCAAAAAGTGACTTCCCCAGTTTTAATTCAAAAATAATTCTCCGATGAAATTTCTAAGTTTGACGTTGAAATAAAGTGATTAATATCTCATAGAAAAATCTCATAAAATCAAATTAGACTATTTAATATATAAGAAACAATTGCTGGCAAATATTATTTTCAAAATCACAAGTTTTGAAAAATCTAATTTTTTTACATTAAGAAAATTTTTAGTGTAAGTCCAATTTTTGATAGAAAATTTGGATTTTGACCCGAACTATTACTACATCTCCCCCACTTAGAAAATTCCGTCCCCAAAATTAAAGATATACCCAATTCAGAATGAGGAAAACAACAAAAAACTGCACCTACAATCAGGGGCCTAAATCCATTCTAGGACTAACCTCTTAGATTCCCAAACCAACACCACAGCACTCCCTTGACCCCGAGTGAATAGATCAACAAGTTAAGGGATTTTTTTTTTTTTTTTTTGAGTCATTCCCGACTCGCTTACGATAATAGCTTAGCATTGACAAAACAAGACGAAATCCCTAAAATGCACAACTTTAGTGTTAGAAATGGGCGCCCGTGTGGCATGACCCTTTGAATCTTTTGAACCTTATCTAAATGGGTTTTAATGGCAAGACCCTTTGAATCTTTTGAACCTTATCCAAATGGGTTTTGAATTCAAATTCAAACCTATTTGGATAACCACTCAGGATATATATATATATATATCTATCATATAATTGATATGGATAGATGATATATCTTATATTATCTCATATAATTGATATGGATAAATGAGATAAACATATTATATATCTGACAATATGGGATATGGGAGATTAAGAAAAAAAACAACGTATGTTTGAGTTTTTTCCCATATACTGACTCTCTCCCAAAAACCAACGATCAAAGCCATTTGCACTGTGATTTGTGTGGGTGATATTCACTATTGTAATTTCACTCCATTGCTGGGTTGACTGATCAGATTCAGGAAGCACGTGATTTATCCACGAGATCCTTCAATTTAGACTTTGTTCTAAAGGTATGACCATAATTTTTATTCCGCTGCGTTATACTTTGTTTTACATTTAGGAACCGCAATTCTAACAAAAGGTTATGAACACCCTCACAAACCAGATAGCTTACCAAGATTTACTAAACTAAAATTTCGCCAGATGAGCATCCACACCCTTAAGATACATTACCCCCATTTCAACGGTATACTTAGCATCTAACAACCACTGGACAATTAGTAACCCAGAATTCAAGAACAATAACGCACTACAAATGAGAAGCTTTTACAAAGGAATAGAGTTCACCAAGGAAAACCCGATTCACAAGATAGTTCTCCTGTTAAACGATTTCAACAATGCTAATTCGCTCAAAACAAAGCTCTAAACACTCCTAGTAATTAGCATCCCTAACTCAAGGCTAAATGTACAGTCACGACAAAACTCTTATTCAATTCTTCCAATAGAAAGAAACTCGCCCTGGAAACTTGACCCACAAACTGCACCATAATACGACACATTTAAACAAGACTAGCCCATCCAAAACAATATGTTCAACACCCATTATCAATTTGTGCTCAATTCATTACTTGAACCAATTCCACAAGATTTAAGAATTTATTTACGCCTCAATATAAGGTTGTACCTTTGTTTTTGAAAACACTTCCTTGAGTACAACATATTGCAAAATACAACATATTACAACATATATGCATATGTACATGTTTAATTTAAAAGTTATTAAATAAGATAATTTTATGGTAATAAATTAGAACGTTTAGTTTAATTTATGACTTAATTCGTTATATATATACTAGTTTTCAATCCTGCACCATGCACACTTAATTCGTTAAAATTTATCAATTTTCTTTTTTTTTTTTCGTTTTAAAAGAAAAAAAAATACATGTCAAAGAAGAAAAAATTATCAACACCTTTTCTCTTATCTCAAATAAAAATTATAAAATAAATCATAGTGATTTTAAGATAGATTTTATAAATTAAATTCATTTTAATATAAATATATTATAAACTTAAGCATTGTATTTTTTTTTTTAACTAGGAACTTTTTAAATGTCATGGAAAAGTTTAAGCATGTTGAAAG
Organism: Camellia sinensis; assembly: GCF_055761805.1. NCBI lineage: Eukaryota > Viridiplantae > Streptophyta > Magnoliopsida > Ericales > Theaceae > Camellia > Camellia sinensis. The sequence goes on from NC_138969.1 coordinate 94,114,748, forward strand.
CATTATAAGATGATAATATTTGTTAGAAAATATTATTAAATAAGTCAAAACACAATGTAGTATCTTATAAATTGACTTACCAAATATGATTTTGTAAATAATATTAAATGATCCAATATAAAATGATTTGTTAAAAAATATTTTCTTAACATTTTATGTGATCAAATATCACAAAATGCGAAAAATATTTTTAATGAAAATAGTGTATAACAAATAAAATAAGTCTGATACCTATACAATATCAATTTAACAATATATATATTTTGTTTCCAATGAGATTATTATAAAACTAATAGAACTAACAAATTAATAATGAAACACATTGACCACCATTTTTTTTTTTACATCATTCACTAAGCTTATTCATGTACTCCTATACGTAGATTGTCAAATTTCCCCCCTCCCCCTCTATGTTTCTTATTTTTTTGCTTTATTTTTTTTTTCTGTATTTTTTTTTTCTAACAAACTTTTACATTTGCTTTATCATACTTTTGTAAAAGTATTTTAAAATTATAATTTTCTTCTACATAAAATTAATAAACATAAATGTATAGGGTGGAATAATTCAAAACACATATACAAAATAATACATTTATCGGTGAAATAAAAAAAAAAATCATAAGAGGAATAAAAGATAAACGAAAGAGATGATAAAAAAAAAAAAATGTCGAAGGAAGAGGAAAAACTTAAAAGATAGAAAGTCACATCTTTAACTCTAGGAAGCACACTTAGCAAAATTCTTAGAGGCTAAAAATAACACATCAAATTTCTAAAATTAACTCAGTAAAGTCTCTATTTTACTTATATATTTTATGATATGATATGATATGATATATATATATGTTTATATTTATTTTAAAATGTTATTAAATAAAAAAATGGGTTAAAAATTAAACATTGGATTAAAGTAGTTTGATGATTAATTTTATAATAATAACTTAAGGTATTTAGGTTAATTTAATTTGTTATATGTATAATAATTGTACGGGGAGCAAATATTCCGGCAAGCCCGTACTCCTTTCTTCCAAGCTCCGTTTCTGTCCGATCACCTGCGAGCACAATAGCGGTGAGCTACCCGGCGGTGTGTGGCCGGAAAACCCCTCCGACGATCAAGTTAGAACACCCACAGGGGATAGATAGAGAGAAGGGAGAGTGTTTGAGTGTAAGGATTTTCTTACAGAGTGTTCGTGTGTCCTGTATGGGGGGCGCAGACAGGCTTATATACCTTCTGTGCCCCATATCCACTCCCTGTCATCTCCTGACACGTGGCTCTGCTATCCTATCTGTCAGCTTAAACCATGCCGTTCATCACCTGCTCTCAACTGCCTGACAGCATAACTGGAGCTCGGCAGCCGAGCTGCCCTACCTCGGTCATACCATGCTTCATACCTTAAGCGCCCGACCGGATAACCGAATGAAGGACCGGGCTAGGCGGCATCTCGGCAAAGCTTAGCCCGGGATCCTCCTTTGGTCGGTCTTCTCGCCGGTCAGTCAACTACCTCGGCTGACCGCGCCTTTCCGAGCGCCGGCCTCTCGGTCTGTCTGATCTCGACAATCCTCAGACCGAGCATCCTGGTTTGACCGGTCACTTCCTGGCCGAGCACCTTCTGCACGGTTCGGGGCAGCACATAGTCCAAACTCTGCCCGGCCCAAGTTCTGGTACCCCATCTCCGGGTGAACAGTCGATCATCTCGGCCCACTGCTCTGCTGGGCCCCCAACCTGTTCGGTTTATATCTCGGCCCAACGCCGGAGCATAAATCACCCTCTCAATTGCCCCTTAATTCCGTCCGCGGAAGCGTGACTGGGATTATTCACCTCGTCCGAGATAACGTTTATCCGGTCGTCAGGATGCCAAGCTTCGACCGAGCTAGTTGACGCAATTGTCCGCAGATTTGACCGGTTGTATTCCTCGGCTGACCTTTTCTCGTTGAAAGCAGCTCGGTTGGCTCTTCGTCTTTTCAACCCGTCGCTTCAGTCCTGCCAAAGCCATAAATGGTGACACGTGGCGGTCTGCCATTGGTCATCGGGCAGCCAACCCGCCGTTTTTGCCAGAATTTGAATTTGGGCGGTCTCTAACGCCTATACAAATTTGCCCCCCCCCAGTTCCGTTTTTCCTCTACTGCTGCATCCATCTCTGCCGATTCTCAGACCCAAGCTCGACTGCCATCCTGCCATTCTTCGTGTTTGGGAAGAACACCTTCGGCCCTTCACATGTAAGATGTCCAATCTCTCTTATGTTGCTATTTACTCTTATTTTGCACACATTAGGACCCGAAAACATAGCTTTTAGGGCTTAGACCATAGAAAACGTCTTAAACCTCCCACTGTTCTTGGTGTTCTTCGTCTTCCTGAAGAACATCGAAGAACTGGGGTGAACCGGGCTCTGGGCCTTCTTTTGATCCGAAAAGTTAGCCAAACCGGGCAAACAACGTGTTTGTTCCAATCATGGCAAAAACCGAGATAACCAAAGGGCTTGGTCGCTTAACCGGGCTAACATCAGGTCTGCTTGGGCGACCGGGCTCCTTAATCAGACAACCGAGGTAGCTTGGCCCCCTTACCGACCGAGCTGAAGTCTAGCTCTCTTAGCGAAACCACACACTTACACTTACCATCCTTTTCCTGCAGAGTCCAAAGGGACCCCTGTCATTCCTGAACCTCTCAGGACCGAGCTGCAGCAATTTATCACCGTGCCCAACCCATCAACCGGGCTATAGTAAGTCGGCCACAAATGGGGAAGTTCCGCTTCCTTGTGGATACTCCGGCCGCGCTAGCCGCTTTCAGAGAGGACTACGGCGTCCCGGCCGACGTCCATCTCGAGCTGGCCGAAGAAGAGACCACGCCTTGGGGTAGGGAGGAATGCCCCTTCACCGTGCTATCCATCGTTGAAGGGGGTCTTCGTTTCCCACTCAACCCTCTCATAACCGAGTTCCTCCGCCGAACCGGGCTGGCACCCACACAGGTGTCCACCAACACATATAGAATAATCAACGGCGTACACGAATTGAACCAACGGCTGGGCGCCAACTTAGGCCTAGCCGAGATATTAAGGCAATACACTATGGGCCACACCGGTGACGGCCTGGCTTACTACCTGAAAATAAGACCGGGCAAGGAAAAAATCGTAACCGGCACCCCGGACAAAGATATGCACGATGATGATTTCTTCTGGGTGTCCGGCAACTACGAAACAGCCGAGGTGCCGGGTTGGTTCATAAGCAAGGACTTCGGTTCTTCATGTAAGCGACTCAAACTTGCTCGGTTAACTTTATTCTTTAGTTTTACTAACCGGTTTCCCTGTTTCTTTTACAGCTATCCAAGCCTTGCAAGCCAACTACCAATTCCCCAACGTCGAGGCAATTCGGGCTGTGCTTAGGTACCGTCACCGAGACTGCAACGAATTGCTCGGCTACACACCGACTTACAGATATTCTGCTCCGCGCCGGAGTAGAGTAACTGACTTCCTTAGAGCTCCTTCGCCACCTCCAGATCCAACACTACCAGACGTCCCATTAATCCGGTTAACTGACGAGCAAGAAATGGCCAAAAGATCTCGGATCAAAAACCTTCTAACCGCGACCTCAGCCGAGATACCGAGCGTCACCACCCGTTCCCCGGCTGCCGGTCAATCGAGTGCAGCCGTCGTAGCCCTTGCTTCTCCGGCTCCAGCTGCTGTGCAATCCGCCAGAGAAGCGCGCCGGGCTGGAAAAAGACCAAGGGCAGATCCCTCCGCCGAGCTCGTCACCGAGCTGACAACCGAGCATCCTGTTGAAACTCCTGCTCCCGTGCCCGCTTGGCGTCCTCAGCTGAAGCACCGGGGACAGGACATCCCGGCGACTGCATCGATCAAGGCAGACAAAGAACATTTGCTCGCCTTCGATCTCTCCAAAGCATTTCTCCTACCGGGCGACGTGGTAGGCAGTGACCACGTCCCTGACACTCGGCTGGTAAAATCTTCTGTGAAGTCGATGGCCAGGGTAAGTCGGCGTTCTTTTTAACATTTCACAGGTGTTTGCTCGGTCCTTCTTGCTCGGTCCCCTTTCTGATGTACTTTGCTTCTTTTTGCAGGCCATTCAAAAACAACATTTGGTCCTAGAGCGCATCCACCGGCTTAGGCAGAAAGCCAACGACACTGCGAGCCATGTTGAAAGCCTCCAAGCCGAGCTCGGCCGGGCTAAAGCATCTCTCGAAATGGCCAACCATGACAACAATAGACTGCTCGGTCAGCTGGGCGCAGCCGAGAAAAAACAAAGTGAGCTTCAGGCCGAGGTTGACGCTTTGAAGAAGGCGAAGAAGAAGGCTTGCCGGGCTGCCAACAAGGCCGGGTTCAACGAGGCCGAGGAGAGCTATAAGAAGCAGGTGTTTGCAACACAAGACATCTACTTCAAGGCCGGTTGGAAGTCTGCCTGTGAACACCTCGGCCAGGGCTCTGACACCGACGTTTTTGCCAATCCTCCCAAAGCTTCACTACCGGTCTACCTCGTGCCATATGCAAATGATGTATTTACTGCGCTTCAAGCGGAGGCCGAGGAAGGACTTGAAGATGGAGAGGATGACACAGATTCTGAGGAAGAAGAGGCCGAGGTGCCTGAACAGCCCGGCAACGATGAGCCCGGCGCTCAAGAAGCAAGCCAAGCTGTTGACCTTGACGCTGATGCTGCCGAGGATGAGTTCGCCAATCTTTCCCCCTTAGTTTAGGTTTCTTTTCTCTGTATTTTTGCTTTCAATACACTTGATGTAACCGGGCTTTGTCCCCACCTTTTGTAATGAATTTCTTTATCAATGAAAAATTTTGAATTTTCGCCAAGTGTTTGCCCGGTAGTAATTAATTCCGTCTTCAGCAAACTATCTCGGTACGACTTATCATTTGAACACTTGGTCGACCGGAGTCCATAACATGGTCGACGCAGTTGAGCATAACAAAACAAATTCACGCACCGAAATATCCATCTCGGTTGTTGCTAAGTTTGGACAAGATACCATGTTGGACAAGACGCCAACTCTTCCAACCGGAATACTTCATCACGGTTGGGAATCCCAAGTTGGACAGAACACCAACTCTTCCAACCGGAGTACTTCATCTCGGTTGGGAATCCAAAGTTGGATAAAACACCAACTCTTCCAACCGGAGCAAATCATCTCGGTTGGGAATCCTAAGTTGGACAAAACACCAACTCTTCCAACCGGAGCAAATCATCTCGGTTGGGGATCCAAAGTTGGATAAAACACCAACTCTTCCAACCGGAGCAAATCATCTCGGTTGGGAATCCTAAGTTGGACAAAACACCAACTCTTCCAACCGGAGCAAATCATCTCGGTTGGGGATCCTAAGTTGGACAAAACACCAACTCTTCCAACCGGAGCAAATCATCTCGGTTGGGGATCCTAAGTTGGACAAAACACCAACTCTTCCAACCGGAGCAAATCATCTCGGTTGGGGATCCTAAGTTGGACAAAACACCAACTCTTCCAATCGGAGCAAATCATCTCGGTTTTAAACATTAAAAGAACAATCCGAGTGCTAATGCAAAATGACTTCTATAATTTGACAAAAAGAATTACATTCTGCTTTGCAAGCCAAAAAATTGCTTTACAAAAAAGAGGAAAGTAAAAAGCTTAAAAATAATACAATTTCAAGTTGGCCGCATTCCATGGCCGGGGTATGGCTCTTCCCTCTAGATCCTCCAAGTGGTAAGCCCCCTTGCCCGCCAGACCAGTGATCTTGTAAGGTCCTTCCCAATTTGCCCCTAGTTTGCCTTCTCCTGGCACCAGGGTGTTGCCCATAATTTTCCTCAAAACCCAATCCCCAACTTTGAACGGTCTGGGGTGCACTGTCTTGTTATACTTCTTGGAGAGCTCTTGTTGGTAAGCGGCAACATGGATGAGGGCTTTCTCCCGGCGCTCTTCCGCTAAGTCCAACTCCAAGGCAATAGCCTCGGCATTTAGCTCGGGCTCAAAACTCTCAGTTCTGAGGGTGGGCATTTCAACTTCCAAGGGTATGACCGCCTCCATGCCATAAGCCAAAGCAAATGGAGTTTCCCCGGTCGAACGTCGCGGGGTTGTTCGATATGCCCAAAGGACGCTCGGTAATTCTTCAGCCCACTTGCCCTTAGCCTTTTCCAACCGTTTCTTCAACCCATCCAGTATAGTCTTGTTTGATGCTTCGGCTTGACCATTGGACTGCGGGTAGGCCGGGGTGGAGTTGTAGAATTCTATCTTTAGGTCTTCACAGAATCCTCTGAATAGGCGACCGTCAAACTGGGTACCGTTGTCAGAGATCAAAATCTTGGGGACGCCAAACCGCGTGACAATGTTCTGCCAGACAAATCGCTTCACGTCTTTTTCTTTGATGGTGGCCAGGGGCTCAGCTTCAACCCACTTTGTGAAGTAATCCGTGGCCGCGATGAAGAATTTCCGGTTGCCCGGTGCTGTTGGCAACGGTCCCACTATATCTAGCCCCCACATGGCGAAAGGCCAAGGACTGGTGAGGGGAAGAAGTTCCCTGGCAGGCTGGTGGATCTGATGAGCGAATTTTTGGCATTTCTCGCACTTGCGGACATATTTTTGGGCGTCGGCCTGCATGCACGGCCACCAGTATCCCTGCGAAATAGCTCGGTAAGCCAAGGACCGTCCCCCGACGTGGCTGCCACAACTGCCTTCATGAATTTCAAACAAGAAGGCCTCCACACTGTTCGGGTGCACGCACTTGAGATAAGGACCGGTGAAGGACTTCTTATACAACGCGCCTGATGGAGAGAGCCAAAACCGCTCGGACTTCACCCGGATTTTGTGTGCTTCTTTCTTGTCCGCTGGAAGAGTCCGATCTCTGAGGAACGAGATCAATGGGTCCATCCATGAAGGACCTAGCTCGGCGCAGAGTACATCCGTCTGCCCGGCGTTTTCAATGCTTGGCCGCGGAAGAAAGTCAATCAACAGGGGGTTTGGAGATGTGCTATCTACCATGGAAGCGAGGCCGGCGAGTTCATCAGCCTGGCTGTTTTCTTCCCGGCCAATCTGCTGGACTCTGATTGCCTCAAACTGCTTGATATGGTCCCTGACCAGAGCTTGGTACTTCGCCATCCTGTCGTCCTTCGCTTCATAAATCCCGAAAACTTGATTAACCACAAGCTGGGAATCACTATATACCAGAAGCTCGGCAGCCTTCATTTGGATTGCGCTCTTGAGCCCGGCAAGAAGCGCCTCGTACTCAGCCTCGTTGTTAGATGCCGGGAAGCCGAGTGTGATAGAATGCTCTATGGTTAGGCCGTCCGGGGATATAAGAACAATACCTAGGCCGGCACCATGGCGGTTGGACGCTCCATCAACAAAAAGCTTCCACATGTCCCCCACGAAAAGCTTCCAGCAGTCGGATGGGTCCTGAGAGTTGCGAAGGGCAATGGGATCACAACTGCTCGGCTGTGCGGTGTCAAGTTTGGTGTTGACCGGTTCAAAGTCAGTGCCCCTTGGTGATTCGACACCGGACTCAGCAAGTTGGTCCGTAATGCCCAAGTCCGTAGGCGAAACACCAGGTTGCGGTGTGAAGCCGGCCGCAGGTTCTGAGCTGCCTGGAACCATTCCTTCCCCCCTTGAGGATTCGGTACCGGACTCAGCAAGTTGGTTCAGAATGCCCAAGTCCGTAGGCGAATCATCAAGTTCTGAGCGGTGTGGAACCATTCCTTCCCCCCTTGAGGATTCGGCACCGGACTCAGCAAGTTGGTTCAGAATGCCCAAGTCCGTAGGCGAATCATCAAGTTCTGAGCGGTGTGGAACCATTCCTTCCCCCCTTGGTGATGCGGTACCGGACAGAGTGGATGGGTTGGTGATACACAACTCCGTCATCGCAACACCGGGAGGTATTATCGTGCAAACTGAGGGAATTTCGATGGTGCGCGCTAACTCCGCGGCGCGACCTTCTGCAGATAGTAGTTCCTCGGTTGGCATTGTGGGCGTCTCATCATCTGCCCCGGCAATGACGACCGGGCATACCGGATGAGTGCCAGGTGAGAACTCGGCAACAAAATCGGCCAAGGTTTGGGCTTTGATTGCGGTGCGCGGCTGGAACTTCACATCAAACTGTCCCAACTCGACCGCCCATTTTAATATTCGGCTGGAAAAGTCTGCGCGCTCAAACAAGGCCTTGAGAGGGAACTCGGTCAGTACGACGATGGTATGGGCGTGAAAATAATGTGCCAATTTCCTCGAAGCCATCATCAGTGCCAACGCTAGTTTTTCCAGCGGCAAGTACCGCGTCTCAGCCGGCAGAAGGGTCTTACTTACGTAAAAAATTGGGAGGTGCTTAATTCCTTCAGCCCGAACTAACACCGCACTTACTGCGTGCTGGGAGACGGCAAGGTAAAGGTAGAGTTCCTCACCGGGCTCTGGTGTAACCAACAGCGGCGGGGAAGACAAATAAGCCTTGAGCTCAGCCAAAGCTCGGTCACACTCGTCATCCCATGAGAATTTTGACTTCAATGCTTGAAAGAAAGGGCGGCAGCGATCTGATGACCGGCTTATAAATCGATTAAGCGCGGCGGCCATACCGGCCAGATGCTGTACGTCCTTAGCCGAGCTAGGTTGTTTCAATTCTTGCACGGCTTTGATCTGAGTAGGGTCTGCTTCGATGCCTCGGTTCGTGACTAAGAATCCCAAAAATTTCCCGGATCCCACGCCAAAGGTACACTTCGAGGCGTTCAAGCGCAGCTTGTGCTTCTTAAGAATGGCGAACATCTCGGCTAAGTCGGACAGATGGTGTGCCTCATGTCGGCTCTTTACCACCATATCATCGATGTAAGCCTCCATTGTCCGGCCGAGCAAAGGAGCGAACATTTTGGTCACCATCCTCTGAAAGGTTGCCCCGGCGTTTTTCAAACCAAAGGGCATAACTCGATAGCAGAAGAGTCCCCTTGGAGTCGTAAAAGAGGTGATTTCTTGGTCAGGCCCATGCATGGCAATCTGGTGATAGCCGCGGTATGCATCCAAGAAACTGAGCCGGCTGTGTCCAGCCGTCAAATCCACTAGCTGGTCAATGCGCGGCAAAGGGAAGCTGTCTTTTGGACAAGCTCGGTTGACTGTCTTATAGTCGACACAAACTCGCCACTTTCCATTTTTCTTGGGCACCACTACCGTGTTGGAAATCCACCGAGGGTAGTGCACTTCCTGTATTGCTCGTGCCTCAAGCAAGTTCTTTACCTCCTCTGCCACTACCTCGGCGTGATGCAGCGCCGATCGCCTTGTTCGCTGGATGACTGGCTTTGCTCCCGGGAAGACATTGAGGTGATGGCAGATAAAACCTGGGTCAAGGCCGGGCATGTCGTAGGGCGACCATGCAAAGACTTCAATATTTGCCATCAAAAACTCAATCATCTCGGTTCTCTCCATGGCCGAGAGACTTGAACCGAGCAAGAAGAATCTGTCCGGCTGCTCGGCATCAATCCGCACCTCCACCAAGTCTTCGACAGCCTTGTCCTCGGCTTTGGTGCCAACATCATCCAGGACACTCTGGTCCTCCGGTCCCTCGATCATTTGAACGAATCCTTTGGCAGCCCGGCTCCCGTTGACCACCACGAAGCATTGCTTGGACATGACCTGATCACCCCAAATCTCCTCGATTGCCCCCATAGCCGAGGGGAATCTCATCACCTGGTGGTAGGTCGATGCTACGGCTTGCATGGCGTGAAGCCATCCTCTTCCAAGGATAAGGTTGTACGTTGAAGGGACTTGTAGCACCCAAAATTCCACTTGCTTGACCACGGATCCCGCTTTGACCGGCAGGATAATCTTTCCCAATGGCCACTCCGGCTGCGAGTTAAATCCAACCAGTGGCGAAGTGGCCGGAGCCAAGTCTGCCTCACGGAGTTTGAGCTGTTTGAACGCATCATAATACATGATCTCGACCGAGCTTCCCTGATCGATCAAGATTCGTCTAACATCAAATTCTTTGACGCGTAGTGTTACTACAAGAGCATCGTTGTGCGGCGTCTGGATGCGCTCTAAATCTCTTGAGGTGAAACTTATCACGTCTTTCTCTTCTGTCTTCCCCCTCTTGATGGCGGGTTGTACTGACAAAACTTCCCTCATGTGCTCTGCCTTCTTGATCATGCCCCGGAGTTCGCAGACACGCTCCGGTTCCACGATGCCGTGGATGACATTAATGACTCCTTGTGGTGGTGCATCTCGGTCGTCCTGTCCCCTGGGATCGACCGGAGCCTGATTTGGTTTCACTCCGCCATCAATGTAAAGGTCCAGATGCCCGGCCGCAACCAATTCTTCCAAATGTTGTCGCAAAGGCAAACAATCCTCAGTCCGGTGGCCCCTCTCCCGGTGAAACTAGGGGTGAGCATGGTCCGGATTGGACCGGATTGGGACAAAACCAGAACCAATCCGTTATCTACGGTTCCTAAAAAATCGGAACCAATCCGATCCGTTTAAATCTTGGAACCAATCCGAACCAATCCATTTCAACACGGATTGGATCGGTTTAGGACCACGGATTCACATAATTAAATAACAAAAAATATATATATATATATAATACTTTAATTTTATAAAAATATAAACATAGAGCTATATTAGTTCTACAATAGCAACATATTTTTTTATAATAGCGACATAATGTTCTAGAATTTAAACAATCATAAAAAAACTAGTTTCATCATAAGTATTTAGATCATTACAAATTAAAACTAAAAACTAAAAAACAAAAGTAATAAAAGAAGATATTATACGAGGTTTAGGTTTGAGTTTAGATTTTATATAGAATAAGAGAAGATACTATGGGGGAGGATGTATAATAAAAATATAGACTATTTGTATACGGTCCGGATCGGTTCCAATCCGGAACCGTGAGGTTCAATCCGGAACCAATCCGTGGACTACGGATTTTTAATTCTTCAATCCGGAACCGAACCACGGATTCGAAAAACGAATCCAAACCTATCGGATTGGACTGGACTGGATCGGATTACGGATTTTACGGATTTCTTGCTCAGCCCTAGGTGAAACGTACAACGATACCGCGGGTTGTACCCCTTTTGTCCATCGCCCAACTTAGCAGGAAACCGGACATACTCCTCGTCTCGGATTTCGCTAAGTATGCGATAGATTGGAATCTTAAAGACCGTGGTAATGCCAGTCCTTGCCTTCATTCTCCTGTTTGCGTCCTCAACGTCATCACGGGGGTAGTCATCCCGGTCATTCCGACGTCCTCTACCCCGGTTTTTTCGATTTGAACCTCGGTCTGATTCCTCTGCCCGGTCATTTGAGCGGTTGGACTCTTGCCCAACTGCGTGCACCTTGCCTGCTGTCTTCTTGTCTGTTCCGACCGGAGTGGCCTTTACGGTGGAAGCCGACGCATCATCCTCTACTCGGATGTGCTCGTTGATGCGCTGCATGAGCTGGCCCATGGAAGTCGGTTGGTGCATGGTAAGCGAGTCCCGCAGTCTATGTCCGACCGGGAGACCACGCTTGTACTGCGTGATAGCAAGGTTGACCGGGCAGTCTAAGATCTCGTTGAAGGTTTCCCAATACCTTGAATTGTACGCCTTCAGTGTGTCGCACGGTTCCATCTTGACACTCAGCAAGTGATCAACTTCCTTTGGTGTTTTTGTGTTGGTTTTGAAGCGCGTAACAAACGCCTCGGCCAACTGATGCCACCTTTGTATACTCCCTTCCGGCAACCTCTCGAACCACTTTAAGCCCAGCTCGCCTAAACTTGACGGGAAGATTAGGCACATAAGTCCGTCATTGCGCCGATGTCCGGCCATAACCTGTCGGAAGTGGCTCACATGCATGTATGGATCGGTTTTCCCGTCGTAAAGCGTGAACTTAGGCTGATGGAAGCCCGCTGGAAGCGGCGTTGTTTCTATTTCCAGGGAGAAAGGAGTGGCATTCAACCTTGCCAAGTCTGTATCTTCGAATATCGGCACTGCCTGGCGGGGTGGAGGCATTCCGACCTCCTCGCTGGCATGTACCCCGTAGGAGAGCCGCTGGAAAGCAGGTATTCTCTGAGCTTCGCGCCGGCGAGCCCGCTCCCTTAATACTGCCCGTAAGTCCTCTGACTGAGCCGAATAAGAATACCTCGACGTCGTCGCCGGACGTGAGGGTTTGTAGGTGCTGTCTTGCGCGCTGGACTTTTCTGCACGCACGTCGGAATCACCAACCTGGTAACTTCTGGTGATAGATATGGACTGAGTATGTCGTTGGCTCTGTCCGCCTGAACGGCGGGATAGGGTGCGCTCACTGTGGTCACCCACTCCAGCTACACCTTTCCCTTTGACATGCCGTTTAAGATCCTCCATCTCCGCCGCCATCCGCCTGATGACAGCGTCTTGGTCCCTTAACTTGCTTTCCAGTCGCCTGGCGTGTGAGTCTCTCCGCCGGTGACCGTCTGGACTCCGTGAATGCCCATGACTCCTTCCGCGCTTATCCCGCGCGTCCCCTGACTGTCCTCCAGTGGGCGTCCCCAACTCAGCCATTGGATGGACGGCAGGTGGTCCCTCTCTCCTTCGGGTATACTCCGGGGTGGCTCCATCGATGGCGGACAACGGGAACTCGTCGTTGTTCGCCATGGACGGCGATCAGATGAACCTGGAAGACAAGGTTTTGTCTGTCAAGCTTCCCACAGACGGCGCCAATTGTACGGGGAGCAAATATTCCGGCAAGCCCGTACTCCTTTCTTCCAAGCTCCGTTTCTGTCCGATCACCTGCGAGCACAATAGCGGTGAGCTACCCGGCGGTGTGTGGCCGGAAAACCCCTCCGACGATCAAGTTAGAACACCCACAGGGGATAGATAGAGAGAAGGGAGAGTGTTTGAGTGTAAGGATTTTCTTACAGAGTGTTCGTGTGTCCTGTATGGGGGGCGCAGACAGGCTTATATACCTTCTGTGCCCCATATCCACTCCCTGTCATCTCCTGACACGTGGCTCTGCTATCCCATCTGTCAGCTTAAACCATGCCGTTCATCACCTGCTCTCAACTGCCTGACAGCATAACTGGAGCTCGGCAGCCGAGCTGCCCTACCTCGGTCATACCATGCTTCATACCTTAAGCGCCCGACCGGATAACCGAATGAAGGACCGGGCTAGGCGGCATCTCGGCAAAGCTTAGCCCGGGATCCTCCTTTGGTCGGTCTTCTCGCCGGTCAGTCAACTACCTCGGCTGACCGCGCCTTTCCGAGCGCCGGCCTCTCGGTCTGTCTGATCTCGACAATCCTCAGACCGAGCATCCTGGTTTGACCGGTCACTTCCTGGCCGAGCACCTTCTGCATGGTTCGGGGCAGCACATAGTCCAAACTCTGCCCGGCCCAAGTTCTGGTACCCCATCTCCGGGTGAACAGTCGATCATCTCGGCCCACTGCTCTGCTGGGCCCCCAACCTGTTCGGTTTATACCTCGGCCCAACGCCGGAGCATAAATCACCCTCTCAATAATGTATGTTTAATTTAAAATACTATTAAAAAAGAAATTTAGATAAAAATGTAGAATAAAGTTAGTTTTGTCTTTTTACATTGAAATTTAACTTTGACTAATTTTTTTTCCCTCTCCCACTCTCGAAATAGGCATGCGAGACACACCCTCCGTTAGTTTGGATGGAAATTCTAATTGTAGCATTTTACTCCAAAACTACATAAGAGGTATGTGGTTATTTTTAAAAGACACGGAGGTTAAGTGCTATCGGGTCATATTGCAATGGAGTAAAATAAATTTTGCCATTTTATTTATTTATTTTTAATCTAATTTGTTTATGTGTCTAGTAATATTCGATAAATTTTCTACACAATTCATCTATATTGTTAGATTTATAAAATGAATGATTCAAATTATTATTATAAGTTTGAGATGAAACCTATAAAATAAAATATATAAGAGTATAAACAATAATAATATGAAAAAATTACTCTAAGTTTAAATGAGACCCCTCAAATAAGTAGTGGGGCCAACATTTTTGTTGCTTCTTGCTTACTCTGACAAGGGCAATTTTGTAAAATGGGAAATGTTGGAGGGCAGAATATGATTGTATGAGCAACTGCTTAATAATGCTAGTGAGCTTTTATTTGCACACACCCATTCTTCTTTGTGCATATTCTTCTCAATACACACACTAAAAAAATTAATCCCAATTTATTTTGCTCACTCCATACACCTCTTATTCCTCATCTACCCTTAAATGTAAATCATGCACCCACCCTCGGAGAACACACAAACCCCTCAGACCCGTTTGTAAAACTCCACCATTCGTCCGCAAAAGCTTCATCTATCTATTGAAGACGTCTCATTGAAGCATTGGCGTTGAAGAGCATTGAACAAAATCACGTGAATCATTGAAGGAAATTTTCACATTTGGAGAACTTATGTTAGTTTACTTATATTAATCCTTATTCCTATTTCATTTATAATGTAGGGTTTGTTTTTACTATTTTCAAAACGAACGCATAGCCCATCGTAATTGAGCACTTTGTTCCTCATTCAGAATTGGTTTTCCGAAAATAAAATATTTGTTCGGAAGTAGAAGTTCGAAAATTAACATTTAATTCGACATTAGAATTCTGAATGTTTTTCGTTATTTCGACATTCAACTTCTGAATTTCTTTAATTCATTCTACATTTAACTTCCGAAAGTAATTTATTTTTTCAGTTTTCTACTTCCGAACAATAGAGATATTGGTGATTTTCAACTTCCGAACGGTATATATATATATTCTCCATTGTATATACTTTTTTATTATTGTATGTTCATTATTTTTGCAGATAATATGGATTCTGAACGTCAACAACGTGTCCCATCTACTGCTTCAAATAGAAGATGTTGTGAATTGAATGTTGACCATGAACGGGGATAAGGAGGTGGGCTAGGTCGGGGTCGGGGTCGGGGTCGTGGTTGAGGTCGTGATCCAGTTCCGGTAGAATATGATATCTCTAGTGCCAGTTACAATCAAAGTCATTGCTAAAGCCAAAGACGAGTTAAAGGTGGGAGGATACCCCTTTACCCCATTCTCCTACTGTCTAGGAAGAGGACCTTACTTATGCTTTTCTAGGTGGACCGACTGATCCATCAATACTGTAGAGTTTTAATTGTCATGTCATTGCAGCTGTTTAGCAAGGGGAGGTAAACATTTCTGAGTAGAAGTTAAATTCATTTGTATATGATTTTTTTATGGTGTTATATGGTAGTTTCTAATGAGATATTAATTTCTTTTATAGGAAAGAGGGCCCCTAAAGTGTCATAATCACTCTTCAAAGAACCTTGGATGGGCATGGTGGTCAATAGACAGCAATACCAGATTCAAAGCCATTATTGAGCGGTTTGGGCTGTCACAGTTAACTCGTTGGACTTATTGGTTCGTCAACAAGCTTCTAATCTCCAATTTTGTTGAGAGATGGCAACCGAAGACGAACACATTTCATATGACAGTTGGTGAGATGACCTTAACCTTGGATGATGTTGGCACTATTCTTCGTCTTTCCATTGTAGGCAGATTAGTTAGAATTCTAGATGTGACGGATCTTCATGGAGTTACACTATTGGTATTGGCTTGGGGATTACTGAACGTGTAACACATAATGAGGTTTCTACTATTGGTGGAAATTCAGTCAGGCTAGTTTTAGACCTAGAGGAGGCCATAGAGTGCGCTGCTAGAGCTTATTTGTTATTTCTGTTAGGATGTACGCTCTTCATTGACAAGAGTGGTACTGGGGTTCTTGTTGTTTACCTTGGCTTATTGATGGATTTGGGATCTATTCATACTTATGGGGTGCTGCTATATTAGTATTTTTATATAGACAGTTGGGGTATGCTAGCCGGTCCAGTGTTAAGTAGATCGATGGTTATATAACTCTTCTGGAGGTGTGGATTTATAAGAACTTCCGAGCATTCCAACCTCACCATAACATGGGCTATAATGAAGTCATGCCACGCGTGGACCATTGGACATCTAGGAGAGAGGATGGTTCCTCTATTGATCATTTGAAATCTTTTCGAGTGGAGCTTGATAGTTTGGTAGCGATTGATGTAAGTTTACTCGTCCTGAGATAATTTTAACACTTTCCATTTATCTTACCCTTTATATACTTTAATTTAAAAACACTTTACATTTACAAGTTATTTGGGATACATACCAGAGTTACAGAGACCAGCATCCATGTAACCTAGTTACGTTCTACCATGGATGCTTGAAGTGCTTAGATGTGGTCAAACCCTATCATCTAGATAGAGTTCTAAGGCAGTTTTGCAGGGTTTAAACCATTTTAGATGTACTGTTGGCTCCCACTCATGGTACTCGAGGCAACATATCTGAACGATATACAATCATGTATAGATATTTGGATAGGATCTGGGAGGCTTGGGATAACCACATGTTATCTGAGCAGCGGAGGAGTACACCAGTTCATCAGTCTTGGGAATACATACCAGGTTACATGGATTGGTATAAGAATATCATGCACCTATATGTTGAGCGCACTGATGGACCACGTGTGCATGGATGTCCCTCAAGGTGCTCTACAGGTGGGTGGTTATGCAATCCTCATACTACGGTCAATGTCCATTCATCATTTGTGGTCACCCTGTGAGCTCTCATATTAAAAGGACAACCACACTTCTTCGTACCGGTTATTGATGTATTGTTGCCATCGTGTTTTAACTTCTTTGTTACTCTATATTGGCCACTCATCTCACAAGCAAGATACATCTTGGGTCTTTTTTCCCCTCCACCATAGTCTGATGTTTTGATTACAATGACCAAACCATTTCTCTTTCCAACTTCACGTACCCAGTTGAGCAATTCATCATTACTTTTGAACAGTTACAAAGTCAAATAAATATTATCAAACATTTACATTTGTTGAGCAATTCAAAACACAATCATTATAATTTCGTAAAGTGAACCTGTTCAGTTGTGAATTGAATAGTGTAATCCAACACACTATTTGAGCGAACCTCACTTCCTTGAGTTGAGACATATTCCTGCAAGTTTTGTATAATATTACAAATTTGAAATGGCATTATAAAGACAAATTTGCTATTTGAAACTACAAATTTAGTATGAAATTTACGAATTTGGAATATAAAATGAAAAAAAAACTTTTACTTCATTCGGAAGTACAACATCGAAAAAAAGGCTACAGTTTGAATGTAGTTGTTTGAATTATTTTTAATGGTTCGGAAGTTGCATGTCGAAAATTTGAAATTAGTTCGGAAGACAACTTTCGAAAGTAACTAATTATTTCGGTAGTAGACTATCGAATAAATTGATATATTTCGACCTTGGTTTTTTTGAAAGACATTGGAAAAAAAAAAAATTACGATTTTTACATAGCAAAACACACATTTCCTTGGCTATCTTTCTCATAAACAGTTATCTACTTCTGAAAATCTAAATTTTCAGAAGGAAAATCTTTCATAACAATGATGAATGAGGATGAGGTTTAGTGTGTAAACTAATGAAAAATTAAGAATCAAGAATGGGGGTGTTTAGTGTGTAAACTACTGAATGAAAGCTAACAATGAAGGGTTTGAAAGGATGAGGATGGAGTGTGGAGGTTTAGCAAATTGGGCGTGGAAGAAAGGAGTGTGTGACCATGGACTGTGGAGCTTCAATGTGTAGTCTGAGATGTGGATGTGCATTGAGAACTTGTGTTTATTTGAATTGTGTGTGGATGTCCATAATAATAATTTTACTTAGGAATAAAATTATAATAAAAATAAGTATCATCAAGTGTATGCACAGAGAAGAATGAGTGTGTACAAATAGAAACTCCCATAATGCTAGAATAAGAGAAATAAAAGTTGGCGAATGATGATGATAAGGCCATATACCTTATAGATACATGCATACATATAACTTTTAAATTATGATTGATAAACAGCTAGTGTTTCATTATCAAAGTGGCATGGCAGTACAAAGTAGGGGTGGAAAACGTGGGGTCGCGTTCGGGCTAATGCTTCATAATAATAAGAGATTTTATATCTGTTTAAGTTTGATTTGATTCTAATATTGAATTTCTATATCTGTTTAAATTTAATTTAAAAAATATTATAAATTCTAAATTCACTCATCGGCTATATGTTAAAAAAAAAAAAAATTAAAACATTAATCATACATTATATTTCTTAACTAAATATATTGATATCATCATAAATTAAATTTTTTTTGTATATAAATTGAAATGTTTTTTAAATAAATTCAATTACACATCACAATAAATGTGAGTTTCAAGCAAATTAACAAAAATAAAATCTACATCCTAAAAAATATATATATTTAAATGTATTATAATTAATTAATTAGCGGACCAAGTCAGGCTAGATTAGATTGAAAATATAAATTTTAAATTCAATCTATTAATATTTGAAACTGAAAATATTAGCTCAACTTGGCGTTCTAAATTAAAATAACTTTTCAAAATCTTAATATTGAACCGGACAGTAGGGTGGGCCAACAGATTTTTTTTAGGAGGGTCCCTTTCATTGACAGAGAAGTGAGAATGAAAAGAATTTTGTAGAAAAAAAAAAAAAAGTGATGGATGCCAAAAGAGTAACAGCTCATCTCTTAGATTTGAGGGACCCATGCAATTTCACACATATCCATAATTCGTAGCCCAACATCCACGTTATTACGTTTTTAATTTTTTATTTATATTTATAAAAATTAAAAAAATTTAAATAGAAATTTATTTGATAAATTTTTAATTTATAAATCAATAGTCTCAATTTATAAATTTTGTCAAAAAATAAAAATACAAAAAATGAATTTACATTTTGAGTTTTCAATTTTTTTTTACCACCCATCACCCGTTATCATTTTCTATCACCGTCTTTCGCCATCACCACCCACCACCACTCACCACCCACCAGCTACTACCAGCCACTAGCCATCTGCCACCTATTCGCCACCACCACCCACCCGCCACCACCGACCACCCGCCAATACCATCCACCGCCTGCCACCACCACTCGCCACCACCACCACCACCCACCTGCCACCACCACCCACCACCCGTCACCACCGCCACCACCCACTCGCTATCACCCACCACCAGCCATTGTCACCCACGCACCCACCACCACCCGTCATCCGCTACCCACCTGCTACCACCACCCACCACCCGCCACCACCACCACCACCACCACCACCCACTCGTTACCACCCACCACTCCCTACCGTCACCCACTCATCTACCACCACCACCACCACCTGTCACTACCCACCAACCCACCACTACCCACCACCACCCGTCATCCGCCACCCACCTGGCACCGTCATCCACCACCACCACCACCACCACCACCACCACCACGCACTCGCTACCACCGACTACCGACCACTGTCACCCACCCACCCATCACCACCACCCACCCGCTACCCACCACCCACCATCACCACTTTCCACCACTGTCTTCCGCCGCCACCACCCGCCACTTGTCACCACTTTCTACCACCGTCTTCTACCACCATCACCCACCACCTGCCACCATTTTCCACCACCGTCTTCCGCCACCACCACCACCACCCACCATCATTTTCCACCACCGTCTTCCACCGCCACCACTCGTCTCCACCAACCACCCGCCACGACTTGCCATTTCTTACTCTTTTTTATATTTTTAAATTTTTTTAAACATTTTGTCTAAACCAAACGCGTTTGTAGTTTATGTTTTTCTAAAAATAAATAAAAAATAAACAAAAATCAATTTATAAAATTTTTGTAAATATAAACTGAAAACGTAAACGTTACCAAATAGGCCCGTATTAAAAAAATTTATTTTACTTTTTAAGATAAATTCATCACTATAAAATTATTTTTTTAGAAAATATAATTTAATTATGAGAAAATTGTTTAAAAGTCTAATTTAAGAGGGTATAAGACATTATGTTCAGTGAATATTTTTTGTTAGTGAAAAATTCACCATTTGTGATATAGTTTGATAAAAAGTCCATTTATTTATTTTGATGGACATTTTATTTGTAATTTTACCTCTTAATTTATTTGTTGACTTTTTTTGACCATCTATTCAAATTATTTTCTATTTGCTCAATTTTTTGAACTATCTGTTTAATTTGTTTAACTGTCTGTTCAAATATTTTCACATCGATTCATTTTTTTTGTTTAAATTTTAATTTTTTCTACTATCTATTCAATTTTTCTTATTTGTAAAAATAAGAATTTCTTATCTGTTACTCAAATTTGGAAGCATATTTTCCCATATGTTTGAAATTCACAATCTAATTTTTCTATCTGTTGGAATTATTCACCACCAACACTAAAATATTACACAAAATTGCAATCTGTTAATCATCAACAATAACAAAAACATATCCAACAGACCATCACACCACAGATTCATCATCTTCCAATCTAAAGAAAAAAAAAGAAAAAAGAAAATATCATCACACCACAGATCTGTTTATCATCATTACACCACAGATTCAATCAAACAACAACAACAATAATAACAATCAATAATAACTAAAAAAAAATAGAGATCTGTTCAGATGTTGAACACATACACATCTGAGACGATCTAGATTATTCAAAGACGATGACAAAGAGAATATGGGAAAAAACTCATGATTAAAGAAAAGAAAAGTGTTACCCAAAAAGCAACATAAGAGGAGGGTGAATTACGTTTTTACAAATAAAAATAATAATACCCTAATAAAAATTACCAACTAGTATAACAAATTATTAACAAGTGCAATGATGAACTTATCAGTAAATGATCAAGTAAAATAACAAAGAAGTATATCTAATACAAAGAGTAAATCAAATGATTAACACATGAATATTAGACAGTTATCGTAGTAGTGGGAAAGTAAAAAGATTAGGGAAGAGAATGCAAACACGATTTACAGTGGTTCGGCTTCAACCAAGCATACATTCACTCCTTAAGCTTCACTTGAGATTTTCCACTATTTTCTAGCTTCACAGGGGTGCTAGCAACCTCATGTACATGGAGCAATCCTCTACAGATTTGCTAGCTTCACAGGGGTGCTAGTAACCTCATATATATGGAGCAATCCTTCACATATTTTCCTAGCTTTACAAGCTTACTAGTGACCTTTTACAAGATTGGAAATGAGTGTTTTTGTTTTCAAAGAAAACTATAAAAATATCTCTCACAGATAGATATACAATATTGAAGCGTAGAAGATATAACAGTAACCCTCTTAAAGGTGAACAAGCCTAAAGCTTAAGCTTTGTGTATAATTTTCTGAAGGTGAATCATGTATCAAGGTTTAAGGAACTCTTCAGATCACTCTAAGGATGAGTTTGAGACTGATGATAAAATCAAAGAAATTTCTTAGCTCAAGTCTCTCTGATTTTTCTGATAACCTCTCACAGGTAGATAAGCTTAAGGTTAAAGGCCCAGTGTTTGATTTACTGAAGGATGAATGTAAAACTCAGATGAAGAATTCTTCAGATAACTCAGAGAAGATGAAATATGTGATTGATGAATGATAAGAAAATATATTGGTTCCTTGTTCACTTCTCTGGTTCTATCTCTCTTTCTCTTCACTTCATAGAGCTCTATATGTATAGTAGAGCTTAGTGTTCTGTTATGTCTAACAAGCCCATCCTCTTCTTCTCGTTGAGGAGATGAGATGATGATATGTGAGATGATATACAAATAGATGCTCAGTAGTTGTCTTTAGCCTATGTGAGATTTGTTCGTTGAATGATGGGTGTCTGATGCAAACCATTCTTTTATCAGTTCATAGAATTTGACAACTCTGCACAAGATGGTCATTCACCCGGATGTCCACTGTGACCACACCGGATGACCACCTGGTCGTCCAGTCAAGTCTCGGTCGTAAAGGACGACTGCCGTAGTCGTCGAGTATACTGCTAGTTTGACAACCAGTGCGAAGCATAACTGAATTGGAGCGAAATGGGCTGATTTTGGCCTAGCTGGTCGACCATCCAATGTAATTTCAACCTCCTTTATTTTAGCTGCTTCTGTTGCTGTTGTTATGGGACCTCTTTAACACATGTTCAAGTTTTTTTTTGTCCTTCAAAAACTTAGTTAAACACAAAGATAGTCATAGATTATAATGATTTAATCAACCTGTTTAAGCTTTTTTTTTTTTTGGCCTTCAAAAACATATTTAAACACAAAGATAATCATAGATTATAATGATTTAATCAAACAATAAGTTTTCAATTATAGTCCATTTTTCAAAATAAATCAAAACAAAATCAAAACAAAACAAAACAAAAAACAATCATCAAAATCATGTTATTCATGCTATGACCAACAATCTCTCCCATTTTGATGATGGCACATAAGGATGTTTTGATTTGTTTAGAGTGAAGAACAACTCCTGAAAGCATGCTCTCTTTAAATTTTCTTCCCTTGACAACACCACATTCATATACAAAAACATTCATTCTCTCCCCCTGTGACATTATCAAAACTAAAATTTGATGTTCAAGTCACTCTCCCCTTGAGGAAAACATCTTACTCTTACATTATCAACAACTAATACGCTCAAAGATCATGTTTGTAAGAATTAAGATACCAAAAGTAGAGATACCAAAACAATCAACTCTCTCTCTCTCTCTCTCTCTCATTTAGTGACATTATCAACAACGAGGGAGTTTGGCACTACTCAACAATATAGGATGATGAAAAATGACAAGTCTTATTATATTGCACCAATAATCATATATATCAAGTAAGTTGCGAATGTAGAGAAGAGAAAAATAGTAGCACACACTGATCATGCAATTTAAGCTCATACCATTTATAATGGGCAATGGAATAAAAACAGTTTAAAGGGGCAAGCCCATATGATTGATACCAGAAACAAAATACATTTTGAGGGTATTTTGAAAAAGAACATTCAAGTTCAGCTTAGTGAAATTCTTCCCCTGTTTTATTTGACAAAAGCAATAGAAGATATGATCTATGAAGCTTAGAATTGAAATTCTCTTCAATGATGCCAATAGGATAACAACATGCAATCTAGAAGATTTAACAATCAAAGCATAAACATTCTGCAGAATACTAACTATATCTCATAATAACTTAATCTCATTATAATCTCATGGAGTTAAGGTAATTCCACAAATGAAGCATGTCCAAAGTACAAGTAGTTCATATGTAAAGAAAATCATGAAATCAACATATAGCACATATTTAAGCATATGCATGATTTTCCTTTTTCCTTTTTAGGTAAGAGTAAATTTCTTTCATTCAGTATCAAAGAGTATACATTGCAAATTATATGATGTATATTTAAACAGTATGAATAATCAATCCCTTTCATATCATTGTAAAGAAAATGTCAGTTCAAAGGAAATGAGAGAACATATGAATTTTATCTCAACATCTTTAAGAGAGTAGTAGGAAACATACCCTTGGTTCAAGAGTTGGAAACTTTTTCAGACTTCAATTTTCTTTCACAAATAAGTTAGCGCAAAAGGAGTTTAACAAGTATGTCTAACAAACTGATTTCTTCCTCTAAGTTGGTGGTGATATCATGCAAAAATAGCAATCATAAAACATTCTCATGAGGCATATGTTCAATCAACATACTTAAGTTTGATATAAAATTTTACGCAATGTGGAACACAACATGAATGCTATAAACCAGTAAATATGACAGTTTAGCACTCAATAGCATTTCATGAGATACATGCCAATATAATCCATATTCAAATATTATTCAATATGATAGATGCAATGTCTCTACAAATATATGATTCTTCATTTCATTTAGACATTGTTGATAGACCATTAATCAAAGAATTTCATAACTCATTCAAATATTCCATGTGAAGCATATGAGCATGAATTTTTTCATATTGAGCGTACTTTTGAGATCACAAGAGAACATGGATGTATTAAACACAAGTATTAACAAAATAGTTAGAATACAATCTCAAAACATGCTATATCATCAAAATTGATTCTATAAAGATATGTCTAAAAAAGAATTAACATGTTAGTATGTAGTCATATATATGATGTAAAAAATATAAGAGTATTTTCACACAATTTTTTTTTTTCTTTTTCATGGCAATGGATGACATGAGATAAAATAGCCAACGTATATATGAATCATCCAAATTTCAATAGGCATTCATCAAGAAAATGTAAATCTAAATTTTGAGTTCAATGATAGTTTAAAATGAAACAAGCAGAACATGACTTAGCAAAATTAGGTTTCATGAAATCAATAACCTACTAAACATACATCACACCTTAAGATCTATAGAACTTTTAAGCTTAAAGGTGTGTTAGAGGTTTATACCTTCATTTACCTCTTTGGAATCTTCACCCATACATTACCTCCCATGTTCATCTCGATGATTCTCATTTCATCATTTGTCTTCTTGTAGACACTGATTTTGCTCTTAAGATTGAACACTCTTGTTGTGCATCTTCTTTCCAAGTCCTTGGTGTTCTTCGAGGTTTCACCTACAAAATGACTTGATTTCTTTCTTGGTACCCATACTTTATTCGATCCATGGGAATTAGCCTCAAGAACATTTAATCTCATAGGTAGTTTAGAAGGACCCCTTTCAAAAATAGTTTTGAAGTTCTTTTGTTTCTTGAAATGATTAAAATCAACGCCTTATCAAAAACACAATTTTGATTTTCAAGAAACTTGTTGAGGTTTTTTTTTCCTTTCACAAAATTTTCAAGAGTTTTGTTTAAATCCTCAACATTGTTTTTCAAAATATTTTTCTCATTAGCAATAAATGTAAAGTCATTTTTCAAAGTAGAATTTTCTATTTTCAATACATCTAAATCATTTGAATGAGAAGTAACTAATTTCTTTAACATAGAATTTTCAGCACAAACATTTCTAAATTCATCATGTAATTCATTGAATGCACTTTCAAGTTTTTCATAGTTAAAGATTACCTCATTATCTTCTTTTACCATTAAGCATAGATGAGATGCTTCATTGTTGCCTTCATCCTCAGAGCAACTTTCATCATCTTCTCCCCAAATAGCTTTCTTTTTATTTTTGCTTCCATCCATCATTGTAAGTTCATAAGCCATGAGTGAGCCTAGGAGTTCTTCAATGCTCAATCTTGTTAGATCCTTAGCTTCTTGAATAGTAGTGATCTTAGCTCCGCATTTCTTTGGCAAGGACCTAAGAAGTTTTCTCACAAGCTTTTTTGGGTGGATAATTTTCTCACAAGCTCACAATTAGTATAAGATTTACCAAGAGAATTTAGATCATTAATAATGTTGGTAAATCTAGAAAACATTTCAGAAATAGATTCATGGAATTCTATATTAAAGAGCTCATAATCATGAATAAGTATATCAATATGTGACTCTTTTACTTGACTAGTTCCTAGATAGGCAATTTCAAGTTTATCCCAAATATCTTTTGCTGTATCACAACTAGAAATCCTATTGTACTCATTTGTATCTAATCCACACACAAGGAGAAGTTTGGCCTTAGTATTAGCTTGTAGGAGTTTATAGTTATGCTCATCAAATTCATCTTCAGATTTAGGCACTCTAACATTGTCTACTATCTTGGTAAGGATTTTAGGACCTTTTGTGATAATGAGCCATAAAGAATAATTAGTAGCTTGAAGAAACAAAGTCATTTTTTCTTTCGAGTGATTATAATTACTACCATCAAACAAGGATGGCCTATTGGTGGCTTGACCTTCAACAGTGCTTGTACTAGCTATGGTTGCCATGGATAAAAAACTCTAAGATTGTTAAATCTAAGCAAGAGCCTTAGCTCTGATACCAATTATTACCCAAAAAACAACTTAAGTGGGAGGTGAATTAGGTTTCTACGAATAAAAATAATAATACCCCAATAAAAATTACCAACTAGTAGAACAAATTATTAACAAGTGCATGTAACATGGCCGGGGGTTACCCGTGCGCATTAAACAGTTTGGACCCGTGGTCTCTTTGATCTAGTCTCACAAGTGCAATATGAAACATAGACGAGAGTCCACATTTGGCAAATTTTAGAAAATTCATTTTATTGCAAAAAAATATTTTGCCAGAAATGGACTGCGTCATCATATCTCAGAGTCGCCACCTAATATTTTGGAAAATTAGGAAACCCATGACTCGTGCCAAGGCCACTGTTCATCATAACCAAAATTGTCTCGGTTCGGAACCTTAGGTATGAGAGGGGAAGGTCATTAATTGAGCACCCCTGCTCACTGATCAAAAGATTGACCTTTACTAAATCATGATATGAATTTTATTTACTTTATATGTTCATATTTTGATTATTTAATATATCCTAAAAATTACTATGTGAAGCATACAAGTATAGACTATGTCATTTATTTTGGAATAATTTGATTTCATGTATTTTTTGAAAGAGTTTTGAAGATGTACAACTCAAAGAAATTGAGTCTACAGTCATGAAAATCTATATCATTCCAAATTAAGCGATACAACCTCCATCCACTAGCATTCATAGAGTTATATCACATAAGCCAATAGTCTCATGGTAGAATGCTAAACATAGTAAAAAATACACACACAAACGGGATGCTAAAGTATAAAAACTTACATATTTAACATCCCGCGAACAAGCTACAAAACAAAGTTAGTAAAACATGCATGATCTTATATACAAAATCCTAATGCAATTCACTCATGAGATGCAACTAAAGATTCGGCTTCTAAGATATGACATGTGTATCATCTCAAGAACATGAGGTAGCACACATAATCACATAGGGATTGATTAAATCCACAAATGCAAAATTAACCGAATCAAGATGTAGGAAACATGGATGCAAAGCAAGGATATACTAAAAAAAATAAAAATAAACTAAACATATGCATATCCATAAATAAGGAAAGCAAGTAAAAGAACATGATAGAAAGAAGTAGGGTGGGAAATTATTACAACACTTTGAATAAATTATTACAGACCAAATGAGAGTGAAAATCTTAAGTGATTCGTAATTAGATCAAGATTTAATTACTCCAATTCCCAATCATTCAAAACACACAATCTAAATCATCAAGCACTTACAAAAGTGATTTAGATTGTTGTTTTTGAAAAACAATAAATCGACACAAATGATTTTTACGTAGAAAAACCACAATTGAAACACCTTCAATTGTGATAAAAAAAACCACGGGCGAAACGCCACTAATCAATCCCCTACTGAAGAAAGAAAGATTACAAAGATAACAAACAAATTACCCAAACGCTTCCAATTTGTCTTCAAATCTTCTGTATATCTTTCACTGCAACCTTCGTCTCAGAATTGATTAGATTGAAGTTGAGTCCACAACTCCTATTGTCGAATCAACGACTATGCATAGTATCAAACTCCTTTGAAACTCCATGCTTGAATCTTCGGATTCCACCAAAGAAGAACACTCTTGAATATAACCAATCAACCTTTTTGATATGTGCTTATCAAAACATGAGTTTAATACTCACTCAAATCATCAAGGAAAACTCACAAAAACTCCAAAAGAAAACCTTAGAAAACCTTAAAGTAGATCTTAAAATGTAATCATAGTTTTGGACTAAAACTAATATTTATAGAAAATTGGGACAGCGAAGCTCGCTCGAGCGAAGACTCTTTCGCTCGAGTGAGGAACTAATCTCGCGTGTTTTGCTTGGGTGGCTTCGCTCGAGCCACGCCACCAGCGCTCGAGCGTACATTCATCATTCTCAAGTTTTTTATAGACGCAGCCTTTGATCGAGCGAGCAAGACAAAACAGAAAGGAAATTTACAACTCAATAACTCAAGTTTGTTCGTGGGATTGACAAGACTAAGGGGCCTAACAGAGAGAGAGAGAGGAGGGAATATTGCAATAAAATAAAACAAAACCTCACAAAACACTCAAAATAAAAATAAACAAAATAAAAGCTTCATGTTCCTTGGAATCGTCGGCAAAAATTGGTCATCATTGGGAGATTACGCCATTTTGTCCAAAAGAAGCTAACCGATCGGCCAACAAGGCCGAGAAAAATTTGTCTTGTTGTGAAACCAAGAAAAAGGAACAAACAAGAAATATGTAGGTGGCTCACTACCAGTTAGCTTACAGCACAACTAATATGAAACAAGAGCAAGCAAGCAAATAAGAAAAAAAATAATAACAACACACTATGAAATATAAAGTATGAAAATAAATATGAGATAAAAAACCACTTAGATTATAACAAAGCACTATGAAATAAGAAGCAAGAAAATAAATATGAGATAAGCAAACCAGTTGGATTATAACAAAATACTATGAAATATAAAATAAGAAAATAAATATGAGATAAACAAACCACTTGAATTATAACAAAACGCTATGAAATATAAAGTAAGAAAATAAATATGAGATGAACAAACCACTTGGATTGTAACAAAACACTATGAAATAAGAAGTAAGAAAATAAATATGAGATAAACAAACCACTTAGGTTATAACAAAACACCATGAAATAAGAAGCAAGGAAATAAATATGAGATAGAAAATATAAGAAAATGAAAGACTAGAAATTCACCTTCCAAAAAAAGATTGAACTTTTTGATTTCCAAACTTCCTCTTGATCACCTTCAAGTTTAGGAAGTGTGTTCTCAATCCTCAATTCGAAACTAGAACGGAACTCTAGGGTATGTATGGTGGAAAAATGGCTAACTCTCTTATTTTTTTCTCACTTTCAACAACACTAACACTTTCCTTTGATCAATCACTACTGAAATTTAGCTATTTCATAATTTTTGGAGGAGTTTTGGGTGTAGGAAAGATAGAATTTCAGTTTGTATGGAAGGTATGGGGTTATATGGAAGATAAGAGTGTTTTTGGCTAAAAAACTCGATTTTTCTCTCTTTTTTCACCCTTTTCTCACTATTTTCTCTTCAATTTCGTGGTCCTCTCTCTCTCTCTCTCTCTCTCTCTCTCACAATTTGATCATTCTATATAGGCAATGAGAGAGAGTTAAGGTAAAAAAGAAGGTGAGAGACAAGAATGTGATAGAAGGACAAATTTTCAAGGTGGTTGCATGGGATACTCCTTTATGGATGCAAACAAAACCTCTTTTTGACAATGAGGGATGATTAGGTATGTATTTGGTGATATATGGGTCGACCAATGGGGTAGGGGAGTGTTCTACACACAAGAAAAAATGAAAAAATACACCTTTTTTGCCTACTGGTTTGAAATGGTCAAATATTATTTGTGGGGAAATATAACACAAGGCAAGGCTTTGGTAAAGTGGTTAAGGTATTGGGTGTGGAGTCTTAGGTTGGGGGTTCAAACCCATTTGCTAGCATTCTTTAAATTCATTTTTTTAGGTAAAGACAAGTCAGCGCCACATCATCAGCAAGGACCAATCTAGTCTTGTCACGTCAGCGTCACAGTTAGCATTGACGGAATATTCTGCATATGGACGGAATATTCCCCGACTTAATAGAATATTCCCTCACATAATAGAATATTCCTTAATTTTTGAAAATTACAATTTGGCCTAGAAGTTTCAAATAATTGTGTTGTAACCCAGATTTTGGGAGAATTTTTCAGTGAGGCCCTCGGAAGTGCAGCGAAGGTTGATTCTAGCTAAACGAGCCATTTTGGACGCAACTGTGAGGTCAAAATATTCCATTGGAAAGTTAATTTGTGGTTGTTTAGGGTTGAAAATAGGGCTCAAATTCTAAGTTTTCTTATTGAGGATTCTGTGAGAAACACATTCTTGTTTTGTCATCGTAAGGTAATAAAAAAAAAGCGCCAAGTCTTAGGGCCAGTCAAAATGGGATGTCTACAGTGCACGATGAACTTATCAGTAAATGATCAAGCAAAATAACAAAGAAGTATAATTAACATAGAGAGTAAATCAAATGATTAACACATGAATATCAGATAGCTATTGCAATAGTAGGAAAATAAAGAGATTAGGGAAGATAATGCAAACATGATTTATAATAGTTTGGCTTCTGCTAAGCCTATATCCACTCCTTAAGCTTCACTTCAGAATTTCCATTATCTTCTAGCTTCACAGGGGTGCTAGCAACCTCATGTACATGGACATCCATAGATTTTCTAACTTCATAAGGGTGCTAGTAACCTCATATATATGGAACAATTCTCCACGAATTTCCCTAGCTTTATAGTCTTGCTAGTGATCTTTTACAAGATTGGAAATGAGTATTTTTGCTTTCAAAGCAAGCCACAAAATATCTCTTACAGATAGATATACAATGTTGAAGCTCAGAAGATATAATAGTAACCCTCTCAAAGGTGAATAAGCCTAAAGCTTAAGCTTTGTGTATAATTTCTGAAGGTGAGTGATGTATCAAGGTTTAAGGAACTCTTCAGATCACTTTAAGGATGAGTTTGAGACTGATGATAAAATCAAAGAAATTTCTTAGCTCAAGTCTCTCTGATTTTTCTGATAACCTCTCACAGGTAGATAAGCTTAAGGTTAAAGGCCCAGTGTTTGATTTACTGAAGGATGAATGTAAAACTCAGATGAAGAATTCTTCAGATAACTCAGAGAAGATGAAATATGTGATTGATGAATGATAAGAAAATATCTTGGTTCCTTGTTGTAACGCCCTCAAAATCAACCCATTATATATATATATATATATCATTGACATGCATTATTTAAAGAAATCAATTTATTAATTCATTCATCAGAGTATTACTAAATAAAAGCTTTACATGTAACATCGAATAAAATGCCCTACAAGCTTACAACTTTCCAAGCCAACACTTGGATACAAAAAGATGAGTTCTAACTCAATACAAGAAAAGCCCTAGGTTTGGATGTTTACATGTACTAATAAATAAAGATAATTAACTAAAGATAGTCTTCAAATCCAAGTCCCTTCCAAGCTAAGTCCTTGGAGGTAGCTTATCACCTGAACCTGAAAATGATGTTCCCATCTAGGGTGAGCCACAGCCCAGTAGAAATATACTAAACCACATATAAGCAATGAATAAAGCAATAGCATTCAACAGATGGTTAACCAAGATAATCAATTACTCCGTTTTACAGTCTCATGACACTATTGTCTAAGACACGTTTTACTTTCCAACTTTATCAACATGGCTCAGAACCTGGCCAAACTTACCACAATGAATTATGTATATCAGATTCACATTCCTCCAATATCAACAAACAACTGAGACTCAAGCTCAAATCAAAACACTTCATACTTCCAGTTTGATACACATTTTAGTGCTGTATCAATAAAAACACTTCTATATAAATAAGCACACTAAAAAGTGATGCTAATGGAGTCCATCCCCTATCTCCTCCCAAACAAAATCCGGTTTAGAGGTCCATCCCCTATCTTCCCCTAAACCGTGGAGTACATCCCCTATCTCCTCCCACACAAAACAATATATGCAAATGCAATGCTCAATCAATACACGTATTTTCTGTATCAATGCAATAATCAAAATTAATGACTTAACCAATGTGATTAGTTTCAGTTATTCCTAATCCACATGCAATGTCTACAATTCAATAGACAAATGATTCAAATTAACCAATTACGCCATTTAATCAATGAATTCCCCAATTCCATGAATTTAACCATCTTTTCCCAATTCCATGAATTAATTATACAAATTAATTTAATAATACAACTAGGGTTTTTCCCAAAATTACCAAAGTATCCCCAACATATCAAAATACCAAAACTTAGATCAAAACTTATAAAATGGAGTAGGAAATCCCTACCTCGAAGAGGACAACCCAAATGGAGAAGACAGAGATGAATACCCAAAAACCAAAGTGCTCCAAATCGCCAAATGTTCAGATTAAATGGAAGCCCTCGACTCACTCTATCTTTTTAATGAAGGATCTATGGTAGAAACACACCCTAAGTGGATCAAATCTAAGAGAGAAGGTGAGTATGGAGAGAGAGAAGTCGGACCTAGGGTTTGGGATCAAAAAGATCATGAAAAAGACTGATCAAAACCCGCTGCTGCGTATATAAGCTGGACAGGCTCGCTCGAGCGAAGACTTGGTCGCTCGAGCGACCAGACACAGAAAATATACGCTCGAGCCAAGGGAGCCTTGCTCGAGCCAACAACACAAAAGCTCGCTCGAGCGAAAGAAAACTCGATCGAGCGAAGAACTCAAACCCTCAGGTCTGCAATCAGACACACGCTCGAGCTAAGGAACTATCGCTCGAGCGAAGAACGAACTAACTCGCTCGAGCGAAGAAAAGCTTGCTCGAGCCAAAAACCTCAGCTCTCAGGTCTAACTCAAAATGCAACCCTCGCTCGATCGAAGCTACCTTGGCTCAAGCGAAGGACCAAAACAAAGAGATCGCTCGAGCGAAGAACTTCTCGCTCGAGCGAAGAGTCAAAATTCTGGGCAGCAACACTGGATTTCTAAACCCAACCAACCTGAAACAAACCTGCCCAACAAATCCTATAACTCCGAATGAGAAAATAAAGGACAACAACAACAATTATACAATGACAGAGTCTACGGAACCTAAGTCCGGATACAATAATCAAATGGGAAAAGACCGGGGTCGCTATAACCTCCCCCCCTTAAAAGAATTTCGTCCCCGAAATTAAGCATAAGTTTATAAAAAAACAAGTTTTTCTCAATTCCCAAAGATATTATATAACAATAATAAACAGCTTGACCCAATACTGGTCACTTCATCTCTTTATCAAGAGGCATCTCACAACATATATATAAAACAACATATATTTCAACCTGTATCAATATTATGCATTATTCCTTCTAATGTTAGCAATCCCCATATCATATTCAATTGCATGATATATATAACACACTCAGCAATGTAATCAACATATGCAATGCTATACTAAACTTCTATAATGAAGCAAGTTTCAAGATACACCCATTTACCAAAACATACTCAACGTTTTACAACTTAAGACATATGTAAAGCTCTTAAGTTCAACAATATTACAAAATCTAAATACAAGATTACAAATTAATAAACATGTCCGGGTATTTTTCGCGGACTTCCAATTCACGCTCCCAAGTGGCTTCCTCCACTCCATGATGTTTCCACAAAACTTTTACCAAAGGGATGGTCTTGCCTCGCAAAACTTGATCCCGCCTATCCAATACCCGAACCGGTCTCTCCTCATACGAGACATCCTCATCAACCACTAAATCGGTCCAATCCAACACATGTGATGGATCCGGCTCATACTTCCGAAGCATACTCACATGAAACACGTCATGTACTCCGGACAACTGTGGCGACAAAGCTAAACGATAAGCAGACTCGCCAATCCTCTCAAGGATCTCAAACGGACCAATGAACCGAGGGGACAACTTCCCACTCTTCCCAAATCTCATCAAACCCCGTCTAGGTGATATCTTCAGAAAGACATGATCACCCACCTCAAACACCAAAGGTCTCCTCCTACGGTCGGCATACGATTTCTGACGACTCTGTGCTGTAACAAGCCTCTTACGGATAAGCTCAACTTTCTCCGTCGTTTCCCTCACCAACTCTGGACCCAACAGAGGTGCATCACCCACCTCGGCCCAACACACAGGAGATCTACACGGTCGGCCATACAAGGCCTCAAATGGTGCCATACCGATACTAGACTGGAAACTGTTGTTGTAGGCAAACTCCACCAACGGCAAGTGCCTCTCCCACGACCCACTAAAGTCTAGAACACAACCCCGAAGCATATCCTCAAGTATCTGAATAGTACGCTCGGACTGTCCGTCAGTCTGAGGATGATAAGCCGTGCTAAAGGTCAACTTAGTGCCTAAGGCACTCTGCAAACTCTGCCACAACCTGGCAGTAAAACGAGGATCTCTATCTGAGATGATCGTCACTGGGACCCCGTGCAATCTCACTATGTCCCGAATATACAAGTCGGCAAGATGATCTATCGAATCTCTCACGCGCATAGGAATAAAGTGCGCCGACTTAGTCAACCGGTCTACAACCACCCAAATAGCATCACTACCCCGCTGAGTCCTCGGAAGACCTACAACGAAGTCCATAGTGACATGCTCCCACTTCCACTCGGCAATAGGCAAGGGTTGCAACAAACCCGCTGGCCTCTGATGCTCGGCCTTCACTTGCTGGCAAGTAAGGCACTTAGATACGAAAGCTGCCACATCACTCTTCATACCCCGCCACCAAAACTGGCGACCCAAATCCCGATACATCTTAGTGCCTCCCGGATGCACCGCAAGGCGTGAATGATGAAACTCTCGGAGTACCTCCTCTCGGCAAGACTCCGGCACAAACAGACGGTCTCGGTATCTCACACTCAGGTCGGAATACACCGTCAAACCCTTCTCAACCTTCCCACCGGAAATCTTCTCACGGAGAGATTCTACCTCAAAGTCACCTCTCTGAGCCTCTAACACTCGAGTCACAAGTGAAGGCTGTGCAATAACAGAAAACAAGGCCGCAGCCTCAACGGATTCGCCCAGAAGTAAATCAAACTCCCCAAGTGCACCCAACATCTCCCATTCTCGGATGGCTATACTAGCTATGTCATCAACAGGTTTCCTGCTAAGGGCATCGGCCACCACATTGGCCTTTCCCGGATGATAATGCAACTCAAAGTCATAATCCTCTATAAATTCCATCCACCTCCTCTGCCTCAAGTTCAAGTCTTTCTGTGTAAACAAATACTTCAGACTCTTATGATCCGAGAACACCTCGAACCTCTCACCATAAAGATAATGCCTCCAAATCTTCAAGGCAAATATCACAGCTGCTAACTCTAGATCATGCGTAGGGTAATTCTGCTCGTGAATTTTCAACTAACGTGAGCCATAGGCAACTACTTTCCTCTCTTGCATTAACACACAACCCAGACCCTCTCGTGAGGCGTCACAATAGACTGTATAACCCAACCCTCTCTCTGGAATAATCAATACTGGAGCGGTAGTCAGTCTAACTTTCAACTCCTGAAACGACTTTTCACAAGTCTCACTCCATACAAATTTGACTCCCTTCCGAGTCAGTCTAGTCAACGGTGATGCTAACCTGGAGAAATCTTTCACAAACCGACGGTAATACCCAGCTAATCCCAGAAAACTGCGGATCTCAAATACACTCTTAGGCTGTGCCCAATCCTGCACTGCCTCTACCTTGGATGTATCAACAGACACTCCTTCACCGGATACCACATGGCCTAAGAATTTGACTTCTCTCAGCCAGAACTCACACTTCCCAAACTTGGCATACAGCCTATGGGCTCTAAGTAACTCAAGCACCACCCTCAAGTGTGCCTCGTGCTCCTCCTCAGAAGGCGAATAGATAAGGATGTCGTCCACAAAAATGACTACAAACCGATCCAAGAATTCCCGGAAGATCCGGTTCATCAAGTCCATAAAGACTGCCGGTGCATTGGTGAGTCCGAATGGCATCACCAGAAACTCATAATGGCCATACCGCGTACGGAATGCCGTCTTCGAAATATCCTCTTCCCTGACCCTCAACTGGTGGTAACCCGATCTCAAGTCTATCTTAGAGAAACAACGGGAACCCTTCAACTGGTCAAACAGGTCATCTATACGGGGCATAGGGTACTTATTCTTGACCGTAGCCCGATTCAACTTCCGGTAATCTATACAAAGTCTCAAAGCACCACCTTTCTTTTTAACAAAGAGGGCCGGTGCTCCCCACGGCGAAACACTAGGACGTATAAAGCCCTTATCTAGCAACTCCTGGAGTTGGATCTTCAACTCAACTAACTCGGCTGGGGCAAAACGATAAGGTGCCATGGAAATCGGCGCCGTGCCGGGCACTAGGTCAATAGAGAACTCAATCTCCCGATGCGGTGGCAAACCAACAAGATCCTCGGGAAAGACATCCGAGTACTCACAAACCACCCTTGGCAACACAATCTGAGTCTCATTATCCTCACTAATCGAAAGTTTAGCAAGTAGCCCACTAAGCTCACTCCGTCCTCGCGGAACATACCCCGGTGGCAACACATCACCAACCCGGTCCCCCAGAAAATGAAAATACTCTCCGCTCACGGTACAACAAGTGACCCTCTGGCGGTAGCAATCAATAACTGCCCGGTATGACGATAACCAGTCCATACCCAAAATAACATCGAAACCCCTCATAGGCATAACTACAAAGGAAAATGGGATTCTATGATAATCAACCTCTATATCACAACCCCTAACGCCTTGTTTCAAAATCAATTCACCCCCAAGAGGTGACACTACACAAATAGGAGATGCTAGCTGTGCTAACTCCAACTCCAAAACAGATGCAAATGCAGCAGACACAAAGGAATGAGATGCACCCGTATCAATCAAAACATTAGCAACCGAGTTGTAAAACAAGAAGGTACCTCTCACAACTGATGGTGCTGGCACAAGATCCTGCGCGGTAACAGCATACACGCGCCCAGACGACCTCTGATCAACTTGCTCAACCCTAGGAGCATAAGATTGCTGCACCGACTGAGACGATGAAGCCCCCTGATTGGCCCTCGAGGCCTGACCCGACTGAGCTGGCTGCTGACCCTGAATCGGCCTCAAACCAAATGCACCAGATGTGCCACCCAACTGCGGGCAATACCTCTTCATATGCCCTGGCTGACCACACTGATAACACGAGAGTGGCTGACCTCTACCCTGACTCTGGCTCTGAGATCGAGCCGAAGAAGATGCTGCTCTCTGAACTCCTCCCCTCTGACGACAAACTGGAGACTTGTGGCCCAGCTGGCCACACTTGAAACAGGTAATGTCTCCCTGACTGCCTTTCCCCGAACTAGCACTCGGTACAGGAAAAGTCGATCTAGAAAAGCTACCCTGAGACTGCTGGGGATTAAAACCCTTCTGTCTCCTACCATCATTCTGACCATCCTGACTCCTCTTGGAGCCCTTCTGTCCTTCCTCCTCCTCCTGCATCATGATTTCCATGTGGGCTGCAGCATCAACCATACGCCCATAATCCCGAATCATAGTTCCCCCAACTCTCAGCTTGAGGCCACGCCTCAACTTATTCTCAAACTCAATACAACGGCGTTCCTCAGACGCCACCAACTCAGGTGCAAACCTGGACAAACTAGTGAATGCAGCCTCAAATTCGGCCACTGAAGAACTCGCCTGCTTAAGCTGACAAAACTGGTCTCGCAGCTTCTCCCTGACTGCTGGAGATAAGAACTTCTCCTGGAAAACATTCACAAAAGCCTCCCACGTACCTCCTATACGCCCCTTAGTAAACTTCCACCACTGACCTGCATCCCCCTTCAACTGGAAAGATGCCAAGGTCACTTTCAACCCCTCGTCTTCGATGCCAAGCATCTCAAACGTCTTCGTTGTCTGTTCGAGCCATTCATCTGCCTTAAGCGGCTCTTTAGGATCACCCACAAATTCATCCGGATTAGACCGGAAGAACTCCCTCTTCAGAAAGGAAGGTCCTGCATCAGCAGCAACATCCCGAGCTTGATTCTCAGCTCTGAGGATGCCTACTGACTCCCTGAATGCCCCTGCTATCTCTCGAGCTAAAGCGCCCATAGCCTGCTGGCCTACTGGCTCGGCCACATTAGCCTGGCCAATTCCCTCCTGAACTGCCGGAATCTCCTCTGGCACAGGCACCTCCTGCCTACCCGGCCTACCACGCCTACCGCGTCCTCGTCCTCGTCCTGACATCCTAATAAAGGAAACAAAGACATTAGCACATTAATAAATGTGCCGAAGCTAAACACTCGCGTCCTAATGCAATGGACAACAATAATACATTCCACGTAAGCACATAATCACATAAGCACCTACGAATTTCATTCCCGGATAATGATAGTCCCAATGCGTTACTATAGTTCCGGTTGGAAGCAGCAGTGATCAAGTGCCTTTCCAACAAGACTACTAGAAACTCAAGGGTCCAATCAACATCCTAGAAACTATATTCCATACCCACATAATCACATAAACATGTTATCACATAAGCATATAACATTACACTAAGTCTCTATCGAACGAGACGAACCCAATGTGATACTAATCACTTCCCACGTACCCAAAGTATTCAAACCCGGTACGCTCTGATACCAAGTTGTAACGCCCTCAAAATCAACCCATTATATATATATATATATATCATTGACATGCATTATTTAAAGAAATCAATTTATTAATTCATTCATCAGAGTATTACTAAATAAAAGCTTTACATGTAACATCGAATAAAATGCCCTACAAGCTTACAACTTTCCAAGCCAACACTTGGATACAAAAAGATGAGTTCTAACTCAATACAAGAAAAGCCCTAGGTTTGGATGTTTACATGTACTAATAAATAAAGATAATTAACTAAAGATAGTCTTCAAATCCAAGTCCCTTCCAAGCTAAGTCCTTGGAGGTAGCTTATCACCTGAACCTGAAAATGATGTTCCCATCTAGGGTGAGCCACAGCCCAGTAGAAATATACTAAACCACATATAAGCAATGAATAAAGCAATAGCATTCAACAGATGGTTAACCAAGATAATCAATTACTCCGTTTTACAGTCTCATGACACTATTGTCTAAGACACGTTTTACTTTCCAACTTTATCAACATGGCTCAGAACCTGGCCAAACTTACCACAATGAATTATGTATATCAGATTCACATTCCTCCAATATCAACAAACAACTGAGACTCAAGCTCAAATCAAAACACTTCATACTTCCAGTTTGATACACATTTTAGTGCTGTATCAATAAAAACACTTCTATATAAATAAGCACACTAAAAAGTGATGCTAATGGAGTCCATCCCCTATCTCCTCCCAAACAAAATCCGGTTTAGAGGTCCATCCCCTATCTTCCCCTAAACCGTGGAGTACATCCCCTATCTCCTCCCACACAAAACAATATATGCAAATGCAATGCTCAATCAATACACGTATTTTCTGTATCAATGCAATAATCAAAATTAATGACTTAACCAATGTGATTAGTTTCAGTTATTCCTAATCCACATGCAATGTCTACAATTCAATAGACAAATGATTCAAATTAACCAATTACGCCATTTAATCAATGAATTCCCCAATTCCATGAATTTAACCATCTTTTCCCAATTCCATGAATTAATTATACAAATTAATTTAATAATACAACTAGGGTTTTTCCCAAAATTACCAAAGTATCCCCAACATATCAAAATACCAAAACTTAGATCAAAACTTATAAAATGGAGTAGGAAATCCCTACCTCGAAGAGGACAACCCAAATGGAGAAGACAGAGATGAATACCCAAAAACCAAAGTGCTCCAAATCGCCAAATGTTCAGATTAAATGGAAGCCCTCGACTCACTCTATCTTTTTAATGAAGGATCTATGGTAGAAACACACCCTAAGTGGATCAAATCTAAGAGAGAAGGTGAGTATGGAGAGAGAGAAGTCGGACCTAGGGTTTGGGATCAAAAAGATCATGAAAAAGACTGATCAAAACCCGCTGCTGCGTATATAAGCTGGACAGGCTCGCTCGAGCGAAGACTTGGTCGCTCGAGCGACCAGACACAGAAAATATACGCTCGAGCCAAGGGAGCCTTGCTCGAGCCAACAACACAAAAGCTCGCTCGAGCGAAAGAAAACTCGATCGAGCGAAGAACTCAAACCCTCAGGTCTGCAATCAGACACACGCTCGAGCTAAGGAACTATCGCTCGAGCGAAGAACGAACTAACTCGCTCGAGCGAAGAAAAGCTTGCTCGAGCCAAAAACCTCAGCTCTCAGGTCTAACTCAAAACGCAACCCTCGCTCGATCGAAGCTACCCTGGCTCGAGCGAAGGACCAAAACAAAGAGATCGCTCGAGCGAAGAACTTCTCGCTCGAGCGAAGAGTCAAAATTCTGGGCAGCAACACTGGATTTCTAAACCCAACCAACCTGAAACAAACCTGCCCAACAAATCCTATAACTCCGAATGAGAAAATAAAGGACAACAACAACAATTATACAATGACAGAGTCTACGGAACCTAAGTCCGGATACAATAATCAAATGGAAAAGACCGGGGTCGCTATACTTGTTCACTTCTCCAGTTTTATCTCTCTTTCTCTTCACTTCACAAAGCTTTGCATGTATAGCAGAGCTCAGTGTTCTCCTCTGTCTGACAAGCCCATCCTCTTCTTCCTGTTGAAGAGATTGGATAATGATGGGTGAGATGATATACAAATGGATGCTCAGTAGTTGTCTCTAGCCTATGCGAGATTTGCCCGTTGAATGATGGGTGTCTGTACAAACCATTCTTTTATTAGTTCACAAAATCTGATAACTCTGCACAAGGTGGTCATCCACCCGGATGTCCACTGTGACCATTTTCTCTTGGTGGTTGTCTACCTGGACTTCTACCCGGATGACCACTTGGTCATCCAGTCAAGTCTTAGTCGTGAAGGATAACTACTGTGGTTGTTGAGCATACTGTTGGTCTGACAATCGGTGCGAAGCAGAATTGAATTGGAGCGAAACAGGCTGATTTTGGCCTAGCCGGTCGACCACCCAATGTAATTTCAATCTCATTTGTTTTAGCTGCTTCTACTACCGCTACTTGCTGCTGCTGTTTGTTGTTGTTATGGGACCTGTTTAACACTTGTTTAAGCTTCTTTTTGGCCTTCAAAAACATAGTTAAATACAAATATAATCATAGATTATAATGATTTAATTAAACAATAAGTTTTCAATTCCATTTCTCAAAATAAATCAAAACAAAATAAAAAGTAATCATCAAAATCATGTTATTCGTGCTATGACTAACAAAAAGAAAAAACTTGATGTTTTAAGGTTTCCACTTGCAAATCAAACAACAACACAAGCACGTAATTCTAAAAGCACCAAAACATTCATGAAAATGGAAAAACAACATTGGTCTATTTTATGGAGCTAAACCATCCCAAGACTTCCTGATTTGAATGACTGGGATGTTGATCTGATCCAGACAGGCCTAGATCTGAAGAACAACTTGGTCTTGAATGGATCACGACTGGTCTCAAAGTAACACCAAAGCTATTAAATTAGTATGATCAAAGCAACCAAATAAGGGTTTTAGGGTGGGGAAAAAGGTTTTGCAGAGAATGTGAGAGAGAGAGAGAGAGAGAGAGAGAGAGAGAGTTCCATACCTGTGCTGAGACCTCATATCATTTAATAGCATGTAGATCGTTCAAAGCGGATATAGATCGTTAAAGCAGAAGAAATGATCAGACAATAGAGATAGATCATTGTAAATCCTGATTAAAGTTTTCTTGGCTCGTGGTTGAAGTATATGATGAGATCGGTGGAGCTACGACGGTGACCGATTGAGGAAGATGGCGTTTGGTCATGACGGCGTAACTTGGAGATCGCCGGAGATGTCTCGTATCCTTACTCAGAGAGAGATCAGAGAGGAAAAAGTGGTGGTTTTAGAGGAAGAAAGAAAGAGAGAGATGGAGAGAGAGAGAGAGAGTTCAAAGGGGAAAAGAATAGAGTTTTTAAATCTGTGGTCCAGTGGTCAACAAGGTGAGATAGTGGTAGTGGTGGTTGGTGATCGCTGCCAGAGAGGACGACAGAAGAATGATGGAGGAGGAGAGAGACAACTAGGGTTTTATCTTCTTGAGAGGATGATGAGAGAGAGAGAGAGAGAGAGAGAGAGAGAGACAACAAGTGTGAAAGGTTTGGAACACGGGTGATCCAAAAATAAATACTGTTCATTTTATAGGAGTTTGTCCTTATTGGCATAATGTTTTAGTGTCTGGACCTTTGGGCAAAGAAAATTCAAAAATAGATTTAACACCCGAACACTCTTTAATTATTTACATTTCTCAAATCATATTTCAATATAAATTAATACAAGTAAACTAAAAATAAATTAAAATTTACAAACATAAAATAAAATATTCCAATCATTTTTCACTTTGATAGATTTCTCATTATTATTATCATATACTAATTGATCATTTCCTAAACACAAAATACATTTTAAAAGAAAATTCAAATTTTTTTATTATTAAAACGAGTGACAAATATGAAGAAAAAAAAAAAAAAATCACACA
Organism: Camellia sinensis; assembly: GCF_055761805.1. Lineage (NCBI taxonomy): Eukaryota > Viridiplantae > Streptophyta > Magnoliopsida > Ericales > Theaceae > Camellia > Camellia sinensis. Next base: position 94,156,658 of record NC_138969.1, read on the forward strand.
AGGGAAAAAAAAAACTTTTACACATTTTTCTCTTAAATTATTATTAAAATTTGATTTTAATTTCTTATTTTTAAGAAAAATTTATCTATAAATCCCATTTTGAGGAATGGTGATCCATTTAGTTCTAAGGATTTTCTTATAGACCAATTAGTCCAATTGATTTTGGGAAGGTAGATTTAATATATTATTTTGAAAATTAAGTTTACGATTATACCCTTATTTCCATTATGTTTCCTTATTTATTTTTATTTTTATTTTTTTGTGCTAAAAAGGTAAGATACACAACTTATTATTTTTGTGAAATTCAGTTGAATGACTCTAGTAGCACAAATCTACTTCGATTTTCATTGAGCTAAAGATCTTCTGATATGAGAATCTTTTTGAGGTGGGGTGTGTGTATTTAAATTTGCGTGTATTTTTATATGAGAATCTTATTTTGATAAGGCTTGAATTGTGAAACATTACAAAAGGAGAACAAAAATGACTTATAAACTTTAGCCAAATGTGTAATTTCAAACTGTGAGGTTTTGATTTGCCCTTTTTGATTTAGAATGACCTGAAATATGAGATTATTCAGATATTCTAAAAGAAGTATAAAAATCCTTTAGTAATAGCAAATGTGTAATTTCAAATTTTGGGGTTTTGATTTGGAATGACTTGAAATGTAGGATTCTTCAAATATTCTAAAGGAGTACAAAACCCTTTAGTAAGCTTTGAGCAAATGTGTAATTTCAAATTATGGGGTTTTGATTTGGAATGACTTAAAATGTGAGATTTTTCAAACATTCTAAAAGGAGTACAAAAACCCCTTAGTAAGTTTTGGGCAAATATGTAATTTCAAACGGTGAAGATTTCAGTCATTTATGGGTATTAACTAGCATTTGTATAGGATTTGAGAGGGTAATTTGTGAGCAAATTGGGCCGAGCTAGGACGAGTCTTCTTTGGAAGTTGGGCCGCGCAATGGGTCAAGGAGATATTTTGTATTTCGACTTTGGGTCAACGTAGGTACCAGGACGATTAGATGTGTTGCTGGGATTGAGACCTATTTACCTTCTGACCGGGATGATAGCAGGGCGATGGGTCGAGCTAGGTGTAGCTCGGCGGGATACCAACCTGTAGCATGGTCATCATGGCTCGCCCATGTTGAGCACGGAGCCGAGGTAACATCAATGGCGAGGGCCGTGCTGTGTATAGCTCGGCAGGGTGGCATTCAACAGATTGGCTTTCGATCACACGGTCCGAATGGCAGGGGACCGAGATAAGGCAGTTCGGTCAGAAATGTATAACCGAGGTAAAGGGTTCAGCCATCTCACTTGGCTTGCAGTGATGAAACTCCTAGGAGGACTCTGCTAAGGAGAGTAGAGTCCTACTAGGATTATGCAAAACCATCTCACTTGGTTGGTAGTGAGTAGGAGTGTGACTCCTAGGAGGACTCTGCTAAGGAGAGTAAAGTCCTACTAGGATTGTGCAAACTATCTCACTTGGTTGGTAGTGAGTAGGGTGTGTGATTCCTAGAAGGACTCTCATAGAGAGAGTTGGAATCCTACTAGGATTGTGCCAAGCATAGTCTATAAAAGCTCATGACCAGACCTATGTACAGGTATCACAATCACAATCCCCAATTCTTACTCTAGAATACACAGAGTTTATTGTCTATTGTCTAGTTGCTGACTTAGGCATTGGAGGGGTTTCCGGCACACACCCGCCGGTTAGCTCACGTTTGTGTTTTCAGGTGGCAAAGCCACATTATTTGGAGGAGTGCAAACTTGATCAACAGGATTATACGAGAAGAATTATTTCGTGCTTGTACAGGGTTATACTTTCATTTCCACACAAATAAGACTGTTGGATTCATTAGATTACTTGGAAGACTTATTGGTTACAAAGATATGAAAATGGGATTTATCGATGCTTCCCTCTATTTTTAATTATTAATAATTAAATTATCAAATTTAACTTGTGTTCTAATTTGGTTCTCGCATCACTTATTATCAAAATTTTAGGCACAAAATACTCACAGGAAGGTCACGTGACATTTGTAAAATATTAAGAGATTTTTATTTTTTTATTTTTTATGATGAATTACATATCATACCCTGAATTTACAACATCCAAACCTAAGAGAATATATGGGCATGTACACGATTTGGATTGGTTCAGTTCTGAGGAAATCCAGGAACCAACCCAGTCCTTACAGTTCTTAAATTGTGAGAACCAAACCGAACCATTCATGACTTTAAAACTGCACCAAAATGAAACCAAAAAACGGTTTGGTCTCGGATCGGTTAACGTACGGTTCCAACAAATCATCAATATTCCATTAAGGTAAAATGATCACTTTAACTTATGATAAAAACTAAAAACATCAAAATAATTAATTAGTATAAAAAAACACTAATTTGATAAAAACTGAATCCAATAATTAATTAGATATGAAACTTAAAATAATTCAAACAATATTAATGGATTTCATATCATCCAAACAGACACTGTAAACAAGTTCAACAAAGACTCCTCCTCAACATCAATATAATAAAGATAATATCTTTCAAACATTAAACATCAAGAATAAAATAAATAAAAGAGCACTGGGTTTCCTCAAAAAAAAAAAAAAAAAAAAAAAAGAAGAAGAAGAAGAAGAAGAAGAAAAGAACAAAAGTGAGCTTTCAAGAGCCAAAAAAGATATTTCCAGCAATGAAGATGAGATTCCAATATCAAACAAAAACAAAACTTCTAGCAGCCAAATCATCATCCATTAGTCCTTAACCGCATTAAGAGAAACTTTGTTTAGAGTTGGAATTGCAAAATCATAATAATAGTTTAAAAGATAAAATACAATACTTGAGAGAAAAAAAATTTCAACAAAATACCAAATTAGTATTACCTTGTTCAAGCTCTAATATCCATAATATTTTCCTCTATTTCAAGTGGGAGAGGTGAAGCACACAACCAATCTTGCAAAAAAATCCAACATTCTACAAGCTTAGGAGTAAAACAACTACAAAATTGGTCAATGACACAACCTCTAGTACTAAATGCAGCCTTTGAAGCAATAGATATGAGAATAACAAAGATATCACGAGCAACTTGAGAAAGAACTCTAAACCTAGAGGAGTTCAATTTCTACCAATTCAAAATTTCAAAATGTGACTTCAGGCTTTCCTTTTCACAACCAAATATTTATCTACTTCGGATTCTCCACCACTGCTTCTTCTCATTCCAAATGTTTTTGAAACTTTGATTTGAGAGACAGTAATTGCTTGCATTACAAATTGGTTAGTCAACTTCCATGTCAATACAAGTTGGCTAGAAGATGAAGTATCAAATTCAAACTTTTCATACTACTCATAAATTTGAGTCAATGCCACTCTCACCTTCTTTGTAAGCTCATTAACAACAACAGTTTCATAAAGTTCAGAATAGCAAAAGCTAACATACTCAACTCTCAATAGGGGTTCAACACAATAGCAATCAACAACAACATATTAACTTATCAAACTTGCTCTTCATTTACATAGCCATTGAACTTAAAGAATGATCCAAACTCTTTGACAATTCAAATAAGAAACCCTCAATTGCTCAAATATTAGCGAAGTACATAGTTGAAGTGACATACAAAGAACCAGGCAAATGAACAGTCGCATCATAGAATTTCTCCAAAAATGAAGTAAAATGCTTAGCATCATTCCAATATTTAATGGTAGGAGGAACATCATTAAGTTCCATAGAGAAATGTGGATCCTCATTTTCTAACCTTTCAAAAGCCTTTTGGAACTTAAGTGTTGTATTTAACATGAGGTATGCAAAGTTCCATCTAGTTTGAACATCTAGACATAATGAACTTTTGTATGTTATCCTCTCTTTCTCTACACAAGCCTTGAACCGTTGTTCTCTTTGTGGAGAACTTCTAACATATTTCACTGCTTCATGAATTTGGGTTATTGAATCTTTGATTTCACTCAATCCATCTTTCACAATCAAGTTAATGATATGAGCACAACACCTCATATGAAAAAAAAAATCACCATTCTAAATGAAAGTGTCACTCTTTTTAGAGAACTTGCTCGTCAAACATGAAATAACAACATCATTTGCACTAGCATTATGAACTATTAGTGTGCACGATCTCTCTATACCCAATCAATCAAACATGCCTCCACTACTCTACCAATTGCCACACCTTTGTGGCTAGAAATAAAATAAAAGTTTAAGATCATTTTATGCAATTTCCAGTCCACATCAATGAAGTGAGCAGCGAGGCACATGCAAGATACATTTTGTAGGGAAGTTCATGAATTTGTAGTGAGACAAATTCTTTGTGAGGCCCCTAACTTTTGTAAACCATAGTAAGTCCTTGACTTTTGAGTTATTATAATAAAGCTCTTAGTTTCTCGTTCATTCGCAAATAACCCTAGAATCGAAGATGCATCGCGAAGGAACTCGTACAAACCCTAATCGACCTCGATAGTTTAGTAATAATTTCTACACTCTAATATTAATAACTATGAGGCCCTTAACCCTTGTAATTTCATTTAAATCCTTACTTTCGAATTATTTCAATGAAGACCTTCAATTCCTTATTTGTTTTTAATTTTAGCTTTAGAGTAAAAAATACATGCCAAATTTGTAAACCCTAATTGAACCTGAGAACCAGGGATCATTTCCAAAGCCCTAATAATAATTAAATTAATTCCCTACTTATATTTGCTGCTTAAAACCCTAGGTTTCCAGTTCTCATTATGATTCACCGTTTAATTCGAAATAAAGAAACTTTAACCAAATTGAATTACCAAATCCTAACTTAATTAAATACTTCACTTAAATATATGTTTCAATTTATAAATTAAGGCCTTAGCCCTCATATTTTACTTGAATCAAAAATTGACCCCAAGTTAGTACCATTATATATATATTTGTACATTTTATTCATCATATCTTTTTGTATACGATATCTATGGAAATTGTACACAAAATAAATAGGAAAATCCCTCAAATCTTGAGCACATGGCCAACCATCATACCGCCCCTAGGCTATAATCATTGTACTTTAGAGACAAATCCCTTGAATCAGGGAAATAATTATGACTTTTGGTACCAATTCTATATATATATATATATATATATGTATTTATCTAATGTACTTGTGACTAGAATGGATTAAATTAGACTTAAGCCTAACTAGATCATAATTAAATACATAATTAAGGTCCTAATTATCGACTATTCCATTTCATTTCAACTAAATACAACTCAATTCCATTCCATTTCAACCAAAGGACACTTTAGACAATTCACACCATTTTTCCTATAAATACACCACCATTCTCCATCCATTTGAAAATCAAACACCACACCCACACACCCACACAACATAAAGAGAGGGAGACGAGTGGAGAGTGAGCTTGTGGGAGGGAGAAAGAAGAGAAAGAGAGCAAGTCTTGCAAAACTAGTTCCATAGGCATTCAAGTAAGTCATAACACAACCCTTCCCTCTATTTCCTTTTTCAAATATATGTGCTTAGAGGTTTAAAAATGATATTTTCATATGTTTTGTAATGGTTCTCGTGTTAAAAATGAAAAGAATTGAGCCTTGTTCCCACCCTTACTTGTGTTTTCTCTCAAAAGATGCAAAACTATCTTTTTCTACGTCTATCTCACATGATTTTCAAAGGAACACCTTGTCTAAAATTCTGAATTGAATTTATATTAATTAGTTTTTTTTCAAAAAATAGAAGTGAAAAATTATCCATCGTTACCTCATTTTCTTACTTTTTCTCTTATTTCAAGCTTTCTACTAAAAGAACCTGTATTTATAGTCTACGTACAAAAATTCTAGGACAATGCAAAAAATTCTCCTTAACCTCATTTTATTTGAAAACCTTACTTTAAGTGTTAACTTTCATGGAATTTTTTTTTTATTGAAAAAGAGTGAACAATTTGAGAGAAACCCTAACTTTCGTGACAGTCGACAAATCTAGACAATGTTGAAGTATTTCTTAAATAACTAAAAATCTAGGAAAGTTATGAAAATTCTAAAAAAATATTCTAAAAACTAGATCAAATTCTCTACAAACTATAGAAGGTCAAGTTTAGGAAAAATCTAAATTGTCTCTTTAATTGCAATCTTTAAAGTGCACCAAAGTTGAAAATTTACTTTTGTTGATGAACTTATGTTCTTAATTTCATGGATGTGCTTATTATCACTTGTTCATGACTTGGTATGATATTTCCATGTGTTATAGTTCTATTTCTTACCATAGTCCTTTGATGATGCTCAGGCTTATGTGGATATTGTTGTCTTGATAAGTTTGTTCTAATTTAACTTAAAATATCTAACTCAACGGGAAATTTAATTGGGGTGGTAACTGGATTTTGATCATTTGAATAATGTTATGAGAAAATGTTGTATTTGAATTGAATTGATTGGTGGGACGTGTTGTCTATTGGAAGTGAAATCTTGTTCAAGTGCGTTTCGAACCCTAACATGGCACGTGTGGTATTCTGGCTGCTTAACGGAATTGGGAGGTATAAGGCTGACAGTGAGGGTCTTACTCAGGGCGAGTAGCCCTAACAGTCCATTCCCTTGGAGTAGATCGTGGTGTCACCACTCGGGTTTGTAACCTCGATGCGTGGGCATTATTGGTAATTGTTTAATCAAGGAGGAGTCAGAATTGCCTGTGGCCAGTGTTAGTGGTTGAGTAGAAACGACATCCACAAGGAGTTGCCTAGAACTAACTTGATTGACTGTTATTCTTGAAAACTGAAATTTATAAGCTCTGCTTGATTATTACTTTAACTATATATGTTATGATCATGTCATTATTGCGTACTGGATTGAGAAAAAGAGGCGGTGTGTGAGTGTATTTACTGGGTATTCAAAGCTCATGCGTTTCATGCTAGGTATTGAAGACTATTAGACTGGTCGAAGGAAAAACTGAAGTATTTGAGGACGTATGACTACCCTAGGAGAATTAGAAACTAGTTTTGTAAATATGTTTTGAGATTGTAAGCGATAAAATCTCTTGTTGTATCAAAGAAATGATTTTATAATAATTATATATCTATACATATCTTTTATATTACCTATTCCTTATTTTTCTTCGTTGACTCATGTAGACCTTGTGTTAATACCTTGTAAAGATTTGCCAAAAAGGTAGCTTTGCTATCTAAGGTGGTTGGACTTTGAAGGAAGGCTATATTGACTATTCTAACCTTCCTGTGATCTCACTTAGTTATTAACCAAAGGACTCATTAGTGATGTTTCCTACTGTTGTAACCTTAGATAAACCATGTATTTATTTGTTAATCTATTCCTCGATATTCTTGATTTTTGGGTGTCACATTCATTGATTTGATCTCTTGAACAAATTCCTTAATTGTTTTCTTATCAGTATAGAGTGCCACACAGTCCCTTCCAATAGTAATTCGACTCACTTTTTTGAAATTTGGTTGCATTACAATAAAAAAGTGACAAAAACCATCACACTCAACAAACCTAAAAGGCAATTCATTTTTTATTATCATTTTTGTAAGAGCATCCCTACATGCTTCTTGATCAAATTTGCAAAGTCCAAGGCTATTTTCACACTCATTATTTTCATTGATTAACTGAAACGCTAATGCTTTTTGTTTCTTCATTTCCCGATTGTAGGGACACTTGGGGCAATTTACAATATATTTTTGCAAAGTGCTTGTTCCATTCTGACTCACCCATACATAAGTGTTACGACAATAGTTACATTTAGCCCCTTCAAGTTTCCTGAATCCTTCTTTAAATTTTTTTGTAAAATGATCCCAACCCATAGAACTTTGTAAAACTTTTTCTTAAGAAGGGCATACCTTTGTCTTAGAGGAAGGCATAGGAACATCAAATGCAAGTTCCACAAGGGTGGTACTATCGTTCCAATTTATAATTACTGCAGTGCTTGACATCTATTAAGAAACACAAAAACATAGGGAAAAAATAAGATGAAAAAATATATGCAAAATAAAGCAGAACACAGAGAAAAAAACATATATAACATAAAAAAATAAAGTTGCTCACAGTTATGGAAGAAAGCATGGTGAATCAAATATGGAGATAAACTTAATAGAGTTTTGGAAATGAGATGCATAGTACCTGCACACAAAAAAAAAAAAAAAAAAAAAATACTCTCAATTTGTAACACACATACAAAGAAAATAAATACTGGAACAACCTTAGAATCCCTATCCAAAACAACAGCTACTGGAACTCCATGTAGACGGATAATCTCATCAATATAGATAGTTGCAATTCTACAAGCATTAAAGAAAGTCTTCACAAGAAGAAAATGAGCAGACTTGCTCAATTTATCAACAATAACCCAAATAGAATTCATACCTCTAGGTGTACAAGGTAGACGAATGGCGAAATCCATGGTTATGTGCTTTCATTTCCATTCCAAAATAGGGAGAGATTGAAGCAATCCTACCAGTTTCTGATGTGCCACCTTAACTTGATGACATTGGAGGCATCTGGAATTAAAATCAAGAATCTCCATCTTCAGGTTAGGCCACCAATACACTTGTTTTAGATCTTGATACATTTTGGTATTTCCCAGATGCATAGCGAACTTTGATTTGTGGGCTTCCTCCAAAATTCTTCTTTTTAATTTTGCATCATTAGGAACATGATATACAACTTGTATTTCAAGTCTTTCCAAACCTTGTAAAAGCTCTTTTCGTTTTGAAGCAAATATGCCAAATTCCCCACATTCTTTTTACTAAGTGCATCGGTTATGGTGTTGGCCTTGCTCGAATGGTATTGAATTTGCAAATCATAATCTTTAATCAACTCTAGCCATCTCCTTTAACTCATGTTCAATTCTTTCTGTGTAAAGAAGTACTTCAGACTCTTGTGATCCGTAAACGTCTCACATTTTGCTCCATATTTTCAATGCAAATACGAAGGCGGCGAGTTTCAGGTTGTGTGTTGGGGAGTTCTTTTCATGCAATTTTAATTGACGGGATGCATAAGTAATCACTTTACCATTCTGCATTAAGACATAATCCAAGCCCTTGTAAGAAGCATCATTAAGTATCACAAATCCTTCCGTACCTAAAGGTAATGTAAGGATCAGTGTCATGGTTAGACTCGTCTTCAGCTCTTAAAACGTAGATTCCCTTTGGTTTGTCCATACAAATGGTTCCCTTTCCGGGTAAGTTGAGTGAGTGGCACGACTATCTTTGAAACATCTCACACAAATCTTCTATAATAACCTCTCAAACCCATAAAATTTCAAAATTCTATTACCTTAGTCGAGGTAGGCCAATTTACAATTGCTTCAATTTTCTACGGGTCAATTGAAATGTCGTCTTCGTTAATGACATGTCCTAAAAAGGTAATCTCTTCCAACCAAAATTCACATTTCTTTAGTTTCCCATCCAATTGTTTTTCTCTAAGTGTTTGAAGAACTATTCTCAAATGTTGTTCATGATCTTCTTTACTCTTAGAATAAATCAAAATGCCGTCTATGAATACAACCACAAATTCATCCAAAAATGTTTTGAAAATTTGGTTCATCAAATCCATGAAAGTCGTAGGTGCATTGGTAACTCCAAAAGGCATGATTAAGAATTCGTAATGTCCATATCTAGTTTGGAAAGCAGTTTTCTCAATGTCTTCGACTTTAACCTTCAACTAGTTGTATCCGGACCTTAAATCAACCTTGGAGAACACTTGAGCTGCTTGTAACTGATCAAACAAATCATCAATCCGAGGTAAAGGATATTTATTCTTAATGGTTACCTTGTTCAACTCTCGATAGTCAATGCACAGAGAGAGCGTTCTATCTTTCTTTTTCACAAACAATATTGGTGCGCCCCACGGTCATGTATTTGGCCGAATAAATCCCTTATCAAGTAGTTCCTGTGATTAAACTTTCAATTCTTTTATTTCAGTAGTTGACATATGGTATGGAGCTTTAGATATTGGTTGTGTACCCGGTACTACATCAATCACAAATTCAATCTCTTGATAAATCAAATATTCTGGTAATTCTTCTAGAAACACATCTGGAAAGTCCCTTACTTATGGAATATTGTATATAGTAGCATATGTAGTTTGAACACTCAACACACAACATAAATACCCTTGACAACCGTTGCTAATCAGTTTACGAGCTTTCATTGCAAAAATTACATATGGTGGAGGACCTACACGCTTACCCTCAAAATAGAATTCATCTTGACCTGAGGGTCAAAATATCACTTGCTTAGAGGCACAATCAATAGTTGCATAATATTTGGATAACAAATCCATACTCAAAATAATATCAAAATTTCTCATATCAAGAGGTAACAAATCAACATATAAGGTAGCATTCCCCACAATAATTTCACAAATACGATACAAAGAAGTACACAAAATAAATTCCCTAGACAGCGCAGATACACATAATACGTAAGGCAATGATTCCATAGGTCTATTCAGTTTATGTGCAAATAATATAGAAACAAAAGAGTGTGTAGAACCCGAGTCTATTAACACATAAACGTTATGGTCACAAATAGAAAGTGTATTTGAGATTACAGCCTCTGTACTTTGGGTGTCTCCTAGGATGAGTGCTAAGGCTCTCCATTGTTTGAGGTTATCTCTCCCTGTGCCAGTCGTTGCAATACGCTTAGCTGTTGGAATCGAACCAGTGAAACTTGTAGCACCCCTATTACCTTCTTGATGAGGTTGAGTATAATCTCTTGCCATGTGACCAACTTTCCCACACTGATAGCATGCTCTAGTAGTGCGGTAACACACCCCGATGCTTCTTTCCACATATAGCATAAGTAGATACTAAATTACCACTCTGATTTGAATTTGAATTACTAGAAGTTTATGATTTCAACTTCTTGTTCATCGAAGATGTTGCTCCCTTATTTGCATTAAAGTTTTGTCTCTTGCCTTTCCATTTAAAATTCCAGCTGTAAGCTACCATCTATGACTCTGACATCAAAGCCTTATCCAGAACATCAACATATTTCGGTAATTTCAATACATTGATCCTCTCCAAAATTGAATCATGTAGCCCTACCTCAAACTTCCTAGTTTTCTTGTAATCTGTATCAATCATGTGTGGTGCGGAGCATGCCAACTCTATAAATTGAGCTTCATATTCTGCCACAGTCTTGTTTCCTTGCTTAAGTCTCTCAAACTTGGATACCTTTCTATCTCGATTACACTACAGAAAGTATTTCTAAGAGAAAATTTCTAGAAATTGAGCCCAATCAATACCCATGTTTTCATCTCAAACTAACATCCAACATCTCCTAGCTTTATCAGAGAGGGTGCAGCTGAAAATGGGAGCAGGGGCTAGAAGCTCTCTCGTCTTCCATGTTGTGGCATACCGAGCTAGCTGCACGCCTCAGACCCGAAATGTAGCGGGGTATTCTATCCCCTCTTCTGGGTAAGTCTGATCATGTCCGAACTGGCGCCGGAATCGAAATGAAAAATAGAACACGTAGTGTGTCAAGCCAATCAACTGGATCCCGGGCTGACGGGTCATGCTATAACTCATTGCCGGCAAGTTAAGCCAAGGGCAGCGCCAAGCAATGTAGTCCGCGGACAAACTGCACATCCAGTTGTACCACCATCCCTCATCCGGAGCATCGACTAGACATCGCCGGAAGGAATAGCTGCGAGCTGAATATGCCGGACACGAGTCCACCACTCTCAACTTGTCCATCAACCATACCTGGGGAGGGATGAAAAATGAGAGATTAAAGAATAGAGAGGTGTACGTTGAGAGAAAAGTAAGAAAAAGGGTTTTGAGAGAAAAACTGAGCCTGAGGGCTGAGTGATGTGAGCAATATATATGTGAGATGGGATGGGAAGTATTACCTACAATAGTAGTGGACTCCCCGTAAAACTAGCCGTCTCCCGATGATGAAAAGCGTCTAAACTATCAATGTCTCAGCCAATGTCATGGCGATGCAACTCTTGCCCTCTTTCAAGCCCTTGGCGACCTCAATCAAATGAGTGCTAAACCCACCGGAGCCTAGGGCAAATAAGAAATGAGACAGCATGCATAAGCAAAGCGCATGTCGTCGATAACCCTGCCAATGATGGTCGTCGCGGTCACCAACATCAGAAAACCGACAAACCAAGCTCGGAATGTCCAGCCCTCCATCGTGAATCAATGACCGAGCGTCGTGCAAAGTAAGGCCGCACATCCTTCCTAAAGCTTGGACGTGGCCGAATCAGAGTTGAGGCAAGATTTCTTCATCGCGCTCAGATTCTATTAAAGCTTGGAAATCCTTAAAAGTGGGACACATCTCTTGACCACCAAAGCTAAAGATGTGTGTCACTGGATTCCAAAACCTCGCCGTGGTATATAGGAACGGAAAACGCAGTAGGGTGTGACCCAGCGTGAATAGTGCATTTATGCCGAAGCCTCGAAAATTCAGCTTTTCCGAGTCATCCAAGTTGGCAATCCAAGTTGTGAGGTTTTGGACAAGAAATTTTTTCATTTGGTGCAAATTAGAGCTGAAATGAGAAAAACTACGATGTTGAGGCTTTTGTAGAAGGTAAGGTGTTGAGTGGAAAACAGGTGTCAACATTCTAGAGGTACTTGCCATTTTTGGCCGATCGACCAAATATAGTGCCGACCGACCATCCCTTTTGGCTGATCGGCTAAAAATGTTGGCCGATGGCCATTTCTTGTGGCCAATGGCCTCTCCCTATGGCCGATGGCTTCTCCCCTTGTTCTATGAGCAGTCTATGTGTTGAACATGTTGGGAACTTGTGATTGGTTCCACTTCCAATGCCTTCTAGTGTTGATTTTGCGAAGTCGTACCTATTTGCTTATGGAGTTGTCATACATTTGTTTATCGAGTTGTAATTTGCATTCTTTAAGTCTTTGTTTTGCTTATCGAGTTGTATTTACACTTGGTTAGCTTGTCAAGGTATTTGTTTTACTTATCGAGTTGTTTTGTTGTTAGTTGGTTCACTACCTGATTGATGCAATTCGAGTGTTTGGTTTTCAAAACAAAAGTTCAAATCTCATTTACATTGTTATGTAATGCAATGCGATGCGTAGAATGTACAAATGTAACACTTTTTGAACAAAATAGCTGTTTCATTTCATCATATGTCTCTTGCAAAAGCACATAGTTTTGAGAAAATAAAACTTGCTTGAGGCAGTACAATGTGCTCAAACTACTAGCAAAAAAGGGAAATAAAGCAAGAAGGAAAAAAAAGCAACAAAATGTCTGAACAAAGCAAAAAAAGAAAAGCAGCAAGTGTCTGGATCAGTATCAGTCATCTCGAGCACGGGAATCCGTCCTGGTCCTCTTCCTGGACAAGGGTCGAGGATCACCACCGCCGGCTTCGTAGTCAGAGTCTGAGCTGTCTCCGACCTCACCCTAGGACGACGCCGCCTTCTCATCAGAATCATCGGGGGAGGGCTCTTGTGAACTGCTCTCAGCACGGGTGCGCCTGTGTTTGCCTCGACTGTGGATAGTCATCCTCTGCTTGACTCCCTCTCCTCCTCGGGCAGGTTCGGATGGTCTAGCTGGAGCACCTCCCGCGGTCGAAATCTAGAATGGGGCCTGAAAGGAACAAATGGCAAATGCATCAGTTATGCTACGCGAAACAGGGTATGAATACTGAATACAGTGTATGAGTACAGTGTATGAATGCTGTGGGCAATATGTGAGTACAGTGTATGAATGCTGTGAGCAGTGTGTGAGTACAGTGTATGAATGCTATGGGCAATGTGTGAGTACAGTGCATGAATGCTGTGAGCAATGCTGTGAGCAGTATGTGAGTTCAAGTGTATCAGTGCCGTGAGTGCTGTGTATTAAGCGCCGTATCGACAATGTGGTACATCAAATCAGTATAGAACAGATTATGCAAAGTTTGAGACTGTGGTTGAAGGAACTTACCGGGATATTGTAGATGGTCAATAGGTTGATGCTCCGCTACAGCATCCCCATTACGGAGGCAGTCAGCTCTAGAGACTAGCGAGTGTACTCGACGAAAGCCTGTAAAAGTGTTGAAGTCATTAGTATTCTGCCGAATATCAAATGAAATGAGATAACTGTACAGAATGCAAAGTATAGTAGTACATACCGGGGTCGAGCCGTAGACTCCGATAAGCTCATGATCAGTTAGAGGAGGAGCGATGGGTATCTGGTACGTCTCCCCACCCTGTCCTCGGCATGTCATCGTCGTAGGCAGCTCTGGTCATCCAGCTCCTTGTCCTCTCCTGGACCCACTCCTCCTATGGGCTTGAGTCGCCCTCGATGCTCCTGCTCCTGCTGCTGGCGCCGCAGGCCAATCGCTCTCGGCTCGGCGAGCACCGGTCAAAGGTCGCATGAGATAAGCCTGGATGAACTCGGTGTAGTCGCCCTCGTCTCTAAAGGGCTCAGAGTCCCAACCAAGCGTGTAGTCTATCATCTCCTCTAAGGTATACCTCTCGGTGTGCCTCGTGTGGGTAGGGAGAGGTGCTGGAACTGTCTGCTTTGGCAAGCCCAAGGTCTACCGCAAGAAGCGCTCCCCGAAATACCATGCCCGACAGACTAGGCCCTCCAGCAGAATCTTGAAACGGGCAGTCTCTTGAGCACCCCCTACCCATCTCTCACTCTATCGGGCAACACCGCCCAGGACTGCCAGGTGATCTGTAAAATATATAGTTTGTTAATCTGTTATTGAAATTATAACATAAAGCAAAGCTTAAATGAATTGAAAGGTTCAAAATACCTCAGCTGCGGTGATGGTATCGAAATAACGACGGAAGAACAGGAAAGACTCCCTAGGCCTCTGCTCGCACCTCACGTCGAATCAGTGAGAAAAGGGAACCATGAAGGGCATCTCCTCATCCGGCACTGGGGCAAGCCTAGGAAAGTAGGCATACACCCACAACTGTAGAGTGTAATAGGGCAAATATCAGTATGCTTATCCGATAAAACAGGATGCAGATAAAGCAGAAATCACAGAACAGTGTGTAGAGTGTGCAGTGTGTGCAGTGTACAGTCAGTGTAAAGCAGATTGCATGTTCGCAGTAGTGTGTAGATTGTACAGTGTGTGCAGTGTACAGTCAGTGTAAAGCAGATTGCATGTTTGTAGTGTGTGCAGTGTACAGATAATGAAAAACAGAATTGAAAAGACAGAAAAGGAAAATATACCTCCCAGGCTCACCAGTAGCCCCCAAGCAACTATCCGCTGCGGCGGGAAGATGAGCTCATATATCCATAGAGAGTGGCCAAGCCTGCGCCACCCCAGTCATAGCGCTGGATCCTGGTCACATCCACCAGTGCCCTCAGTAAGTAAAAGGCAACAGTGTTCACCCGATCGGCGAAGAGTGTGGTCTCCAGCAGGAACATGATGAAGCCGAGAGCATACTGCTCCACCTCCTCCCGAGTCGTGGGCGCCTGAATCCTGAAGTGGTCCTCAAACCAAGAGTACCTCACGAATCTTGCACGGGAGAAAGGAGGCTGAGCGCTAAGCAAGTAAATCTGTGCAGCGTCCCACTCATCCATATCAATATCGAAGGGGATCGGATCACCCCTACTCTGATGCCTGTGAGCATGAAGAAGTCAAAGGGAGTCATCGTCATCTCCCCGGTAGCAGAAAGGTGGAAGGAGTCGGTGGTGTCCCACCACTTGTCCACTAGTGCGCCCAGAAGAGGCCTACTCGCAGTGAGGCGCAAGAGTCCCCTGCAGAAAATGCCGAAGCCCGCATGATCAATGATGTCACGAACTGCATCGGGCAGCTCCATGTACCAACCATGGGTGATGATGTTTCCATACCCCCGGAAGGCATGGGAATCTCCCTGTGTTCAAAAATAAACAATTGCAAAGCAATGTTAGAAATACAGTGTTGAAAAGCATTCAGAATTGATGAAAATGCAGTGTGTGTGCATGTGTTCAAGATTATACAGATATCGGGTGTGGGTGTGCTCACAGATGAACTACAGCATATGATGTATCAGTGTGTTTGGGTTATTCAGAATTGATGAAAATGCAGTGTGTGTGCATGTGTTCAAGATTACACAGATATCGGGTGCGGGTGTGCTCACGGTGAACTACACATATGATGTATCAGTGTATCTGGTTTAAGCAGTTAAAGAATAGAATTGACTATCGCAGTTATTGTTCTACACTACGAAAAATGAAACAGAGGAATAGTGTACCTCAGAAGCGCTGTAGGACAGATGTGACTCTGGCTCGTGCAACAAAAGCTCCAGTGGCGCGCCCCTCGCATAGCTCCTGGAGTGGCGAATGCCATCGGGAGGCAACACATATACCGCCGGCCTGTAGGTCGCCGGGTCGAATGGTTAGACACGGAGAGGCAAGAGCTCAACCTCAGGGTCCATGTCCAGCTCCGAGGGAGTCCCACCTCGTGGAATGTCGTCTGCCATCTCAAGAAGAGTACGAAAATGGCCGAGGATGTGAAAAATGGGTGAAAATGCAAAAAATCAACCCCAAAGTCAACCCCGAGGGGTGGAAAATGGGAGAAAAGGTCGGAGTGTGGAAAAGGCACGAGGACCGAGATATAACTCGGGGGAAACAAACCCCAAGTGGTGGAAACCAAGAAAGGGACACCGAAAACGAATTTCGATCGGTTCAAAGTGTGCGAAACGGGAAGGGTTTTGCGAATCGAATGACGAAAAAGGCTCGAAAACGGGAGAAAAATACGGATCGAAGCGAAGAAAATTACCTAGAGAGAAAGAGGGAGGATTTTCGAGCTTGGAGAAGTGAGGGTATAAGGTTTGGAACCTTACAGTTAAAGACTCGTGGCTAAAAGACAAAACTGGCCGATCGGCTAAATGTTTACCCGATGAGCTCATTTTGTGGCTGATGGGTGGCCGATGGACTCCCCTTGTGGTCGATGCACCTCCCACACCCTTGGTTGGTTCAGTTATGTTGTTTGGGACCTTCATTTCTCAAGACAGTGCAAGAAAGTAGACTTTTGAAGCTCAACCGGCCTTCGTGTTGACCTCGAATCGTGCCTTCTGAGTGCGGCGCTTGTTACGTACGAGGTGTATCCTTTTTCATATCCTTTTGCCTCTTGCGAGATTCAGAAATTGCTTTAAATACGTTGCATTACAACATTTTGTCGTGTTTATAATGAGCGCGCATTGGTTATATGTCATTTCACTTTTACATTGTGATGCACGTACTATATGCGTTGTAGCGCATACCATCCTTGCATTGTTATGCACGCATTATATGCGTTGTAGTGCATACCATGCTTGCATTGTTATGCACATCTCTTATACGTTGTCGCGCATGCCATGCTTGCATTGTCATGCACATCCCTTAGGTCGCATTGTCTTGCGCCCCTCCATCTGCATTGTCATGCACATCTCATCTGCATTATCATGCATTTCCTCATCTGCATTGTCATGCACGTCATTTGCATTGTCATGCATTCATAGCTTGCATATCTCATTTGCATTGTCATGCACATTTCATTTGCATTATCATGCATTTTCTCACCTTGTATTGTCTTGCATGTTTCATTTGCATTGTCATGCATTTTCATACCTTGCATTGTCATGCATTTCCATACTTGTATTGTCATGCACGTCATTTGCATTGTCATGCATTCCTCACCTTGCGTCGTCTTGCATATTTCATTTGCATTGTCATGCATTTTCTCACCTTGCATTGTCTTGCATGTTTCATTTGCATTGTCATGTATTTTCTTAACTAGCATTGTCTTGCTCGTTATGTGCATTGTTTTGCACCCCCTATAACTGACATTGTCTTGTTCGTTATGTGCATTGTTTTGCACCCCCTATAACTGGCATTGTCTTGCTCGTTATGTGCATTGTTTTGCACCCCCTATAACTAGCATTGTCTTGCTCGTTATGTGCATTGTTTTGCACCCCCTATAACTTGCATTGTCTTGCTCGTTATATGCATTGTTTTGCACACCCTATAACTGGCATTGTCTTGCTCGTTATGTGCATTGTCTTGCACTCCTACTAATTTGTACATTGTCTTGCACCCCCACTAACTTGTGCATTGTCTTGCACTCTCTACTAACTTGTGCATTGTTTTGCACCCCTCCTAACTTGCATTGTTTTGCAAACTATCTAACTTGCATTATTTTGCAAACTATCTAACTTGCATTGTCTTGCAACTTCACTAACTTGCGTTGTTTCGCACGTTCTCTAACTTGCGTTTTTTCGCACGTTCTACTTGCATTGTTTCGCACCCTCTCTAACTTGCGTTGTTTCGCACGTTCTACTTGAATTGTTATGCACACTTCACTCGCGTTGTTACGTACTTCTCACTTGCATTGCTATGCATGTTTCTAACGATATTGTGCTTGTTAAGTTTCTTTCTTTTGCAGGCACAATATTATATGTACGATTCATTTGAGGCTGGCACGACCAGACCAACCGGACAGGTATTGTATATTCTCCGCGTGAGACGTAGCGAGAATTGAATAATTCTCTTACATCCTTTCTGCATGTAGCGTAGTTTGGTTCGAATTCGCTTGCTTAAAACTGTTGCATGTTATGCTTCATTACAGCTCCCTTTGCATGATCATAAGTTATGTTCGGCACCGTGCATGTCATTTGCATTTTGCCCCTGCCTTCGGGCACATATCTTCGTTGTCTTGTATGCTTGTCTAAGTCTTCGGCCTCATCAAAAATGGGTCGTCTCTGGGCTTTGACATTCACTCCCGTCATTTTTATGACTTTCGAGTTCTGTCAAAGAGGGACAACTGTAGACACCCCATTTTTGACCGTCCTCAAGACTTAGACGTCATCATTTGAACACTCGATGATCATCCATGATTCGTGTTCGTTTTGCGTTCCCGGAGGTCTCGGCCGCGCGCCTTGCCTCAAGATCTCTCAACTTGTCTATTTTGTGCTTGGTTGTGGACCAAGCACTTGTGTTTTTGCTTCTGAGGGAAGAGGGTGGCTTGTTTGCCATCCCCTGAACCCATCGGACAAGGCTGGAAGTCGTCGGCCTTGTTTTCTTGCCATCGACCAAAAGTTTTGGCTGATCGGCACTTCTTTTGGTCGATCGGCCCTTATGTTTTTCAATCGGCCATTTTTTCTGGCCGAACCCTATTCATCTGCTTTATGTAGATATTTTATGCCAGCTGTCACAGCTGGCATGCACAATTCACCCCCTTCATACATGTGTATGGAGGGATTTGCCCCTTTGATTAGCTTGCTTAAGAAGCTTTAGAATTTGGAATTCTATAAGAAGGGAGCTCCTCCTCCCTTCTTAGAGGTTCTGAAAAATAGGGTTAGAGAAGTTGTATCTATCTATGTATCTCTATATTTCCCTCTTTTTACATCTTTGTGTGTGTTTTTGTGCTCTAAAGGGTGTTTTGTTCTCACTATTGCACACAAGCACCTAGCAATACACCATCCTTAGTTGCTGAGGTGCTAGGGAGTTGGTGTTAGAGTTCTTGGAGTGGTTTAAGCTTGGAAAAGTTGTTGGAGCCTTGTTCTTGAAAGTGTTCTTCAAGGTTGAGCATTCTTGCTTTTAATACCCCTTCCTTGCTTAAGCTTTTAGACCTTCTTGCTTATTGTTTTAAGCTTAACTCTAAACTACAATAAGTTCTGATTTTTGATGCTTTAGATCTTTGTTTAAGATCACTTTTTGGTTTGGGGTTGTTTCCCCCCTCTTAGGCCTTGTTTGGCCTTGTTTTAGGACATCCCTTTTGGCCCTTGTTTTTAGCTTTGCATGACCTTTCTATCACTGAAATCCAAAGGATTTTCAGTGGTGGAAAGGTGGTTTTGAGGTCTTAAATAGGAGAGGGTCATCCCCTCTCCTTGTTGTCTTGTATGCTTGCATAAATGGCTTATGTTGGTAGCATGTTTGTTAAGCTTGTCTTAGCTTCATTTCAGCAAGTATTTGGTGTTACTTTGCCATGCTTTACCTCTGTCTAAGGTTGGTTTAAAGGCATTTTGCATGTACCATACACTTGTAGTGTATATCACACACACTAGCTTTATATGCTTCATGTTTGAGCATGTCTTTCTAGCCTATGTTGTGTCCATTTCAGCATGTTTTAGGTGATATTTTGACATATCATACCTCTGTTTAGGTTTGGTTTGTTTATCCTTTGCAAGCTCCTTGCACTTGTAGTGCATTTTCATGATTTGGCCTAACATGCATCATGTTGTAACATGTCATTTTGGCATGATTTTGGCTCGACTCCATGAAGCTTTTAGCCTTGTTGTAACATGCTTAAGCTCTGATTTCAGTTGTTTTACCATATATGCCATGCTTTGTATAGCCATAAGGCATTCTAGCTTGTTAGCCTTAAGTGTCCAAGTCACTAGCATGCTTTACTTGGACCATTTCAATGATTTGGCATCATTTGTTATACTATTTCAGTCCATGTTTCATG
Source organism: Camellia sinensis (assembly GCF_055761805.1). Classification (NCBI taxonomy): domain Eukaryota; kingdom Viridiplantae; phylum Streptophyta; class Magnoliopsida; order Ericales; family Theaceae; genus Camellia; species Camellia sinensis. The sequence continues at coordinate 94,177,002 of NC_138969.1, forward strand.
CTCAAACACTTGCACTTGTCACTCCTTTAATGCTTTAAAGAGTTGATGTTTTATGCCTCATGAATGGGTCATTGTGTGTGCCATCATGTTTAGGTCTTTGGGATGCCATCTAAGTGGGTTTTTGGTCTTGTTTTACCATGCCATAACTCTGTTTTTTTCATTGCTTAAGTCATGCCATGTTTGGTTTTGATAGGTGTAGTGTAACACCTCTTTTGTAGCCTTGCATGGCTCATGCTTTTGGTCCTTCGTTCTAGCTTATTTCGGCTTTGGTCCTTGCATGTTTTAGGCTCATTTTGACATGATCTAGGACTGTTTTGGATTATACTTGCCATTTGCTTCATGTTTTTCATAGCCATGGTTTGAACCCCTTGGCTAGCCTTGAGCTTTGAGTCTTCTTGCATGATTTGCTTGCTTGGTTTGATTGGTTTGACACCTTTCCTAACATAATTTTAGAGCTTACTATGTTTGTCGCATGCCCATATTTGTTTCCTTTTAAGTGCTCTTGAAAGTTGCCCTTTTATGCCTAGGTGATAGGCCATTACATGTGCATGATTGTATATGCTTTTGTCCATTATTTCTTAGTATTTTGGCCACTGATTTTGGGCATGGCTGAGGTCTATCCATCTTTAGTTTAAGTCTATTTTACCATGTTGTCTCATGCTTGTCTCATTTTGTATGTTTTTGCATACTTGTCCACCTTTACATGCCTTGCATGTTTGCATGTTCATGTTGCATCTTACCATGTTGTTCAAAGTTGTTACTTTACATCATGCTTATATGTTTGTCGCGTACTTGTTAGATTACATGTCATTGCATGCTTGTTGTTGGTATTGTTGTTGCATACCTATTACATTGTATGTATGCATGTTTGTATGCTTGGATTTCATGTTGTTGCATGTTTACTTGCTTGCATGTTCATGTTGCATTAGCTTGCTTGCATGCTTAGGTTGCATTTCATTGTGTGTGCATCCCTTGCCTCTTGATCAAGCATGATAGAGGTTGGGGACCCTTATGTGTTTTGTGCATTTCATTTGATATTGAATTGCACGCTTGGCTCGTTTGGCCATCATGCATTGGAATGCGTGATTGGTGGCCCGAGGGTCGAGAATTACACACCTTTGAGTCTTAAACATGATAAGGGGTGTAGTTGTGTAGACATTGTCTTGTAAATGTATTGCCATGCTCTGTTTGTCCTCTGCTGCAGCAACAGGAGCTTTTCACAGGAAGAAATGGTTGATTGACCATATTCAGTGCCGATCGGCAACAAACACTTGGCTGAGAGCCTTATATTTGGTCGATGACCAATTTCCCATGGCCGATGGCCCTATTTCTTGGTCGATGGCCTCTCAGAATGCCCACAAGGTGGTTCAGAAGTGTCATAGAAGTTGGCACAATTTTCAGAGGTACAGAGTAGTGCAAACAGAGACAACATGAAGCATGGCGATGAATTTCCGAGCGAAGCCGTCTGAGCATGCATTCATCTCTCGTCTCGAGGCCATTTCAGTGTTTTAATAACTTAGAATAGTTATTTATTTCGATTTGGTTGTGTAATTAATTAATTAGCTTGCTAGTTAGTTAATTAGATGATTTGTATTATTCTTTCGGTCCCTCCGTCGAGAGGGTCAATTTTGTAATAAGCGTGCGTGTGTGTGATGCATGTCTTCCAACCCCCACTTCTTTCTCCCTTTTACTTACCTGCTTTTGATGGTTAGTCTTAGGGCATATTCCAATTAGCATTCTTATGCTATGCATGTTTGCATCATTCATCTGTATTGCATGCACCGGGCTCGGCGCATCATACTAACTGCATTGTATTTCAATTCCAATTTGAATACATGTATCAAGTATTGCATCTCACATAACATCTTAGAATAGCTGAGCCTATTTCTAGTTGCATTTTTGCATGCGATGCATTAGCCATTTTAACATGAACTAGGATCATGCATGATTTCTAATTAGTTTTTTGTTTTGGTTCGGAGTACACTGTAAGTGTTTACGCTTTAGCATCTCGCATGCGTGTAAATGTTAACATGACAGCATGCTTGCCATGAGGCTAATTGCTTATATGATATAACTGCCTGAATGCCTGTGGGTGAAGGTTGGATTACTTGAATTGGGACAATTCATTGAAATCTGCATTTTAGCCTACTTGCGAGTAGCAAACTTCAAATCATTTTCCAAACAAATGGATATGCGATGCTTTGTTCAAAATTAGGCGATCTAGTCTAGACTTGTGTGTCGTGCGCATCACATAGTAATTCTAGCTAATCGAAATAAGAACGCATGTGTTTTCAAAAACAAGATATCAAACTTAGTACAGGCCGATCTTTGATCGAGCGAGCGGGGGTGCTCATAGATGACCTTCCCCAATCGTACCCAAGTTCCCGAGCCGAGGCAACTTTGGTGATGACGGACACGTGGCCTTAGGCACGAGTCAGGGTTTCCTAAATTCCGCCCCAAAATAAAATATTTAGGTGGCAACTTTGTATCTGGCAAAGCAGTCCTTGTTTGGCACTTCTTTACAAAAATAAGTTTTCCAAAACGATATGCCGAATTTGGACTCTTTGGTGATTTATCAATCTCACTTCGCACATTGTGAGATCAGATTAAGAACTGTGACTGTAGACGTCCCTGAACATCCCAGGAGGGAAATCCTGTTTTGTTCATATGGGCTCACTATAGTTCAGGACTCAAATGTGACGGTCCTGTATCTAATCTCGCAGAGTGCAATGCAAGACCGATGAATCATCAAAGAGTCCAAATCCGGCAAATCGTTTTTGAAAACAGATTTTTTTGAAAGAAGTGCCAAACATGGATTACTTTGCCAGATACAGAGTCGCCACCTAAATATTTTATTTTGGGGGAATTTAGGAAACCCTGACTCGTGCCGAAGGCCACGTGTCCGTCATCACCAAAGTTGTCTCGGCTCGGGAACTTGGGTACAATTGGGGAAGGTCACTTCGTGAGCACCCCCGCTCGCCCGATCAAAGATCAGCCTCTACAAACCATGATATCGAGCTTTGAAAATATTATGCACTTATTCCGGTTATTAGCCTAGATTTACTACGTGATGCGCACAGCATACAAGTATAGATTGGATCACCTGAATTGGAACAAAACACCTCATGTTTGCTTTTGAAACGGTTTGCTACTCGCAAGTAGGCTAAAATGCGAATTTGCCACCCTCAGGTGGGCTTAGAAAACAAGATGATTTGCTACTCTCAAGTGGGCTTAAAAGTCATAGTCAATGCATTATTCCAATTCAGATAATCCAACCTTCACCCACAGGCATTCAAGCAGGTATATCACATAAGCAGTCAGCCTCATGGTAAGCATGCTATCATGGCAGTCACTCACACACATGCAAAGATGCTAAAGTATAAACACTTACCGAGTACTCCGAGCCAAAGAAAGAAGCTAATTAGAAATCATGCATGAATCTTAACTATGCTAAGAATGCCTAATGCAACACATGCAAAAATGCAACTACAATAGGCTCGGCTATTCTAAGATGGCATATGAGATGCAACAATCGATACATGTATTCAACTTGGAATTGAAATACAATGTAGTTAGCATGATGCGCCGAGCCCGGTGCATGCAATACAGATGAATGATGCAAACAAGCAAGCATAAGTATGCTAATTGAAACATGCCCTAATCTAACCATCATAAGCTGGTAAATAAAAGGGAGAATGACGTGGGGTTGGAAGACATACATCACACATATGCACACTTATTACAATTGTGCCCTCGTTCGGAGGGTCCGAATAAATAATACAGTCCGAATAAATTATTAACTACTCTAGCTAATTAAATATTACAAAACCCTAATTAATCAACAAATTAACTAGAAAAGCAAATAAATTAGCATGCAAGCTAAATGGACCGCCTCAGCTCTGTTCCGAATGATGAAAGGTGTATGCATGCTCGAGTCGCCTTGTCGGTAAATTCCATCGCGATGCCTCGCCTCATCTTTGTTTGCAATTGACCTCAGAAACTTGCACAAAGCTCCAGAAGGCTGAAACTCCACCTTGGGAAGGCCACTGACCAGTTATTAGCATGGGAGACCACCTGCCGATCACCCTTTGTGGTGGAGACCAAAGAGGGTGGTCGGCCTGCCAGAAAATCTGGTCGGCCGACCAGTTTCCACCTCTGGTTTCTGGTTTTTCTGCAACAAAGGTAAGAGAGGGAAAAGGCAATGTATTTTCAACAAATGAGTGCATGACCACTCTCTCCGTCCTTGCATAAGCTCAAGGGAGTGTAGTCCTCGATCCTCGTGCCACCAATCACGCATCTTGATGCATGATGGCCGAGAAGTCAAATTGCACGACTCGATGTGAAATGAATGCACATATAAGCAAGTAAAGCCAACAACTCTATCATGGACAGTCAAGAGTGTTGGCGACCGAGAATCGAGGCACGTTTCGTCACTTGGAGTATGAAACGTCCCTCGTTTCCCGTGTTCGGACTAAATCGTACTCCAAACACAAAGCAATGAGATGGCATACACAATGCGACTAACATACAGCCTAGCATACGCAATGCTATGGGCTAAAATGGCATATACAAATGCACGTGACATAACATGGCATACACAATGCACTTACGAAGACTATCATGCGCACATGAACTAAATGGCATATACAAATGCAAGATGGACTTACACCAATATGAGTGGACCTCAGCCACACCCAAATCAGTGGCTATATGATGGAAATGAGACAACCGAAATACATGCAAACATGCACGGATGCAAAGGATCGATCCTAAGGCACAATATGCAACTTTAACTAAGCATGGCAAATGATGAAGTATGGCCTACAAACACACATTTTCCAGCTCTGAAACGAATCATGCAAATATGTCACACAATGCATGCAAGATGGCTCGAACACCGAAACTAGTGAAGCGGGTTACACTAGAGGTACACAAAGCAATGTATAAATGGCAAAACCAGCCCCAAATAGACCCTAGGCAGGTCTAAAACAGTGGGAAAATGGCCCAAAATGATGACCCAACATGCAAAGAAACGAAGCTCATGCAATGGTCCGAAAATGAGGCATTTGTGCACAACTCTCAAACGTATTTAAAGAGTGAAAAACATGACAATATGGCATGCATGTAAGCTCTAAAATATGATGGGCAATGGCCTCAAAACATGAAAACACCTCAGCATATGCATGTAATAGACCTCGAAACTCAAAGCTAAGCATGGATATTGAACTACAAGCATGCAAAATAAGCAGCATTCGACCACAAGACCCAAAAATAGAGCTGAGGCAGTCCAAAATATGCACAAAATCAGTTTAAGGCATGGCCAAAAAGTGCTAACATGAAGGGCCAAAACAACATGCAACATAGGCTAGTAAGCATGGTTTACACTACATGTATATGAAGCACATGAGGGGCCACCAAACCAGCCAAAAACAGAAACATGGCATGCCAAAATATGACCAAAAACCCACTGAAACTCAGTCAATGCATGCAAGAATGATATGTCCCTTTGAGAGGCCAATAAGAGGGTTATTCTACACATGTATAATGGACATACAAAATGGAAAAACCACCTCTGAACAGAGGTTATGAGGGCCCTAAAACTCACTGAAAAGGGCCTGAAATGAGGCTAGGAAGCATGCAAATGAAGGCTCCTTTGAAAGACCATGAAGAGGATTACTCTACACATGCAAGATAGACACCTAACATGGCAAAAAAAACTCTGGACAGAGTTCATGCAGGTCATAAAACTCATAAATAATGGCCTGAAACATGCTCAAGAAGTGTGCAAATAGGGGCTCCTTTGTAAGGCCAACAAAGCTAGTAAACAAAACAAGGGGTGAGAGGGTCACCCCTCTCTGATTTTGAGGCTCAAAAACACATGTTAGCCACTAAAAATCTACTGGATTTCAGTGGCTAAAAGGCAAAACCAAGGCCAACACAAATGCTCTAATGCATAGCTTAAAACAAGAGGAAATGAAGCATGCAAGGGGGTAGATGACCCCCTCCCAAAAAAATGGCCTTAAACAAACATGTTTAGAAGCTCAAAACAAGACTTTTTTCAGTTTATGAAAAATCCTAAATATGCTTGCAAATAGAGCTAAACTATGAAGCAAAATAAGGCTACAAAGAGGAAAAAATGATTACCCTTGGAGACCAGCAAAAACCAGCAGCCTCTGGACCCAAAAACCCAACCTTGAACCTCTGAAAATACCCTCCAAGGGTCTTAGGTTGATGATGGAAGGGTTAGGCTATGGAGTTGTGTGCAAAGGGGCCAAGAACCAAGCAATTTAGAGCTCAAAAGAGAGATATAAAAAGAGATATATTGTTTAGCCTTAACAAAAATCTGAACCCTAGTAGTGGAAGAGGGCCTTTCCCTTTATAGAGGAGAAGGTCTAAAGCTTCTCCAAGAAGCTTAAAACCAAGCTTAAACATCCTCCATACACTTATGGAGGATGCATTCTGAGGCTTCCAGCTGGCACAGCTGGCTTCAACTCAATGAGACAAAAAAGTAGAAAGCTGGCCAACCAGTTCAAGTGGTCGGCCGACCACTTGCCCTGGTCGAGCGACCAGGGGTCAAAAGGTTCAAGCTCAAAAGGTGGTCGGCCAGCCCATATTGGTGGTCTCCCAGGTGAATGCAACTCAGTGGTGGTATGGGAGACCAGAAAATGTGGCTCAAAAGTAAGGGAGACCACCTACCTGTCAAGAAAAATCGGCCGACTGGGAAAGGTGGTCTCCAAGAAGAAAAGGTGGTCTCCCACCCTACTACCACCTTCCTAACAATGAAACTAGGGTCCATGCCAAAAATGAACTAAGACGAATGCAAAACGAGGGTTCGGGGGCCAAAACGTGCAACCGGGTGCCCCGAAAATTGACTGCTAAGCATCATAGGTGGCGTGTGACCACAAAGGTGGTCTCTCGGGCCACAATGTCCCTCAAAGGAGAGGAAACAAGGTGTGTGCCAAAAACCGGAGCAAACAAAGGTAGTTAAGCGGTCCCGAACAGAGGCACACGGCCGACGGCTCTGAAAAACCGAAAACTGGTATCCAAACGGGAAAAATGGCCTACGACCACGAAACGTAACCTACGGCCACTGAAAGATGGTCTACGAGACCTCTCCCTCCCTTCAGGAAGAGAAAATAGAGAAAATGGGACCTGGTTCGTAAATCGAGACGAGGTACGAAAAGGTTCCGAAGCCCGGAGGCAAGGCTCTCGGCCGAGACTTTGCAACCTCAGAACGAGCACAATATGCAACATCACCAAGCGCTCAGTTGGTGACGTCTGAGTCTTAAGGTTGGTCAAAAATGGAGTGTCTACAGTGACATTGAGTTCGAACTGTAGCATGAAGCCCAAGGGCGCGTCTACACATACACCATCTATAATAATATTTAGAATAAGTTTAAACTTTAACTTCAACATCATACATACAATATGATTCCCCAAATATCAAAAAACAAAGAACAAACAAAAAAGGGTTGACAATGCTTGGCTCCACTAGAGACCAAATATCGCCCCATCACAGAGGCACTTCACGAACGACTTTACACAAGAGGGTGGACTCCCAAAGAAACTCTAAGCCGGTCGATCCTATAAGGGAGATGGGTGAGCTAGAGCCCAGTGAGTAGCATCAATATAAAGGATTTAATAAATGAAGTCTATTTTCATAAAACATATCATTTCAATATCCAAAACAATTCGTATAACAATCATATATCAAATTCATATCAATCATATGTTTCAACAATATCCACTACAAATCATTATACGTTGGAACATCCAATAGAGTAACAACAAATCAATATGCTGAAGCCAATAGGACCATTAAGGTCAATTCAATGGGACCACAGTGGATCAATCAATAGAACGACAACGGTTAATTCAATGTGGACCACAAGGGTCTAACATCAGAGATCTCTATGTTTCAACTAAACCAATGGGCCATGGTATTATGTCCCCCAGGCAAAGGCCTCACTAAGGATGCCACGATTACAATTTAAAAAAGGACATTCATTCATAGATATGAACAATTGAAAATACTTTTCGAACATATCTTTATAGAGACGTTACTCACAGTGGGCTTGTACTAATGTTATGTTTCGGGTGATCAACTTGCACAAAGCACAAAGCACAAAGCGATATACATTGAAACATATTAACTAAACGAATATTGTATCTTAATTCAATTCCCTTTAATGTGTTTTTAGCATATTCCTTCTTTACTGTTATCTAAAAAATGCTTAAGAATGCCTAGAGGATCATGATAATGAAAGTATGCTCTTGAAAGTTTTTTTCAAAAGTTGTTGAAATAGGGAATTCACTCGAGCGCATTATTGCTTGGGCAGGCCACATGGTCTGCAAAAGTACTAGATGGTCGAAATATAGGCGCGACAGTCACTTGAGCTAAGTGCAATGGCTGTTTCTTGAGCCAACTTTTGGTTGCTCGAGCGACTCTGCAATGTTTTGTAAAAATACTAGTTGCATGCAAGGTGCGCTCGAGCGATAACTTCACCGCTCGATCGAAGTGGCCAAATTCTGGGTTTTCCAAAACAGAGTTCAAGTCTTAAAACATAAATATCTAAGTTCAAAGCTTGCATGGTTGTACCAAACCCTCGAAAATACATAGAAACACACATGTATGAACTCAATTTGAAACCATGAGCCCAAAAACATCATGAATTGCCAAATTTGAAATCAAAATTTCCATGCATGTATAAAATTGTTTCCAAAATCTTTCCAAAACCTTCAAACATGAAACTAAACTCTTGAAAACTTGAAATTCTTTGATGCATGTAAAATTCAACTCTCAATGAAGGTAACTTAAGTTTGGAGAACCAAACCTTCTAAGGGAGAAAGACTGTGACGACCCCGACATGCATATTGTTATTGCATATTATTTTATTAAGGGAATTTACATGTTTATGTGCTTAGTTTTGGTGTATATTTATTAGAATGCCTACTTTGTATTAGAAATTGAAGGCCCAAACAGATTTAGAAACGGAAATTGATTAGGTTAATAGACTAATTAAAATATTTAAAACCATATGGGAAGTCTAATTAAAATTTAGAATAAAATAATTAGAATACTTAATTAGTCTTCACTAATCTACCCTATATATATATATATATATATATGTTGTAATTAAGAGTTTGAGCTCCTAAATCATATTTGGTTGAAATTAGAGAGCTCCAGAGAGAGGCAGACTTCATTTCTAAGAGGGAGAGATAGAGAATTTGGGGATTTGGCTAGAAGGTTGAAGATTTGTGAAGAGAGGGTCAAGATTTTGTTATAGCAAGCTAATTCAAGACTCTAGGTATGAAAATCAACTTCAATTCTTGATAATAATTCATCAAGTAATTGAATTCAAGAAGATAATGAACTTAAACACAAGAATTAAGCTTAAATTGATGAATTGGGAACTAGAACATGCATGCATGCATAATGCTTGAATTTTAATGTTCTTGTTAACTTGAGAGTTGAATTTTACATGCATCAAAGAATTTCAAGTTTTCAAGAGTTTAGTTTCATGTTTGAAGTTTTTGGAAAGATTTTGGAAACAATTTTATACATGCTTGGAGATTTTGATTTCAAATTTGGCAATTCATGATGTTTTTGAGCTCATGGTTTCAAATTGAGTTCATATATATTTGTTCCTATGGGTTTTCAAGGGTTTGGTACATCCATGCGAGCTTTGAACTTAGAAATTCTTGTTTTGACACTAGAACTCTGTTCTGGAAAACCCAAAATTTGGCCACTTTGCTTGAGTAGTGAAGTTATTACTCGAGCACACTTTGCATGTAACCAGTATTTTTACAAAACATTGCACAGTAGCTCGAGTGACCAAAGGTTGGCTCAAGGGATAGCCATTGCACTTGGCTCGAGCGTTGTTTAGCCTAAATTTCGACAATCCAGAACTTTTGCAGACCATGCGGTCTGCTTGAGCGACCAATAGTGTGCTCGAGTGAATTGCCCTCTTTTAGCAACTTTTGAAAAACACTTTCAAGAGCATACTTCCATTCTCATGATCCTCTAGGCATTTTTAAGCATTGTTTAGATAGCAGTAAAGAAGGAATAAGCTAAAAACACATTAAAGGGAATTGAATTAAGATATAATATTTGTTTAGTTAATGTGTTTCAATGTATATTGTTTTATGCTTTGTGTAGGTTGGTCGCCTGAAACATGACATCGGTATAATCCCACTGTGAGTAACGTCTCTATAAAGATATGTTCAAAAAATATTTTCAATTGTTCATATCTATGAATGAATGTCCTTTTTGAAATTCTATTCGTGACATCCTTTAGTGAGGCCCTTGCCTGGCGAACATAACACCATGGCCCATTGGATTAATCGAAAGATAAAGATTTTTGGTATTAGACCCTTGTGGTTCACATTGAATTAACCATTGTGGTTTTATTGATTGATCCATTGTGGTCCCATTGAATTGACCTTAATGGTCCCGTTGGCTTCGGCATATTGATTTGTTGTCACTCGATTGGATGTTACAATGTATAATGATTTTTAGTGGATATTATTGAAACAGATGATTGATATGAATTTGATAAATGATTATTACATGAATTGTTTTGGATATTGAAATGATATGTTTTATGAAAAGTTAGACATCACTTAGTAAACCGTTTATATTGATGTTACTTATCAGGCTCTAGCTCATCCCACTCCCTTATATATATATACATAGGTGAACTCGTGGATCGATAGGCTTAGAGTTGGTTTTGGAGTCCACCCTCTTGTGTAAAGTCGTTCGTGAAGTGCCTTTGTGGTGGGGTGATACTTGGTCTCTAGTGGAGCCAAGCTTTGTCAGCCCCTTTTTGTTTGTTCTTTGTTTTTGATATTTGGGGAAACATGTTGTATGTATGATGTTGATGTTAAAGTTTAAACTTATTGTAAATATTATTGTGGATGGTGTATGTAACTTAAGTTATTTATGAAATTTGTCATGTAAGCACTGCTTAATGGACTTATTTATATTTTGTTGTTACTTCCGCTAAGCTGCATTTATAATTATATGATTTGATTTTGTCATTGAGGCCAAAGGTAATCTAGTATTACTGGCCGGTCGTGACACCAACTTTACCTCTTTTTGTTTTATTAGACCCTTAACAACAAATTAGGGCTTCCTACTAATATTTCATACACATACTTAACCACCTCCCAATTGATAAAAAATAACCAAAAACATGATTTACAAACCCTCTTTCATGCTTTCAAAAAACCCGAACATATATATTTTTGAATGTAGTAACAACAATCACATGTCTATCTATAGGTATTGAAAAGGAGCGAAAGAATCCCTACCTCTTGAAGAGAAGAGGAGAATGCTAAAAAGCCCAAGGTGATGAAAAAGCCCAAATTAAATGAAAGCCCTTATCGAGCTCTACGTTTTGGTATATGGGAACTGGGGGTAGAAAATGGGTAGAAATAGATAAAACCATAGCTTGAAAGCATGATGGGTCCAAAAATAGCGAGAAGAGAGAGAGAGAGAGAGAGAGAGAGAGAGAGAGAGAGGAATAAAAAGTGAGGAAAGTATCTTTTCCCCCAGCTTTATATAAATAGACCGCTCAAGTGACCAAAACACCGCTCGAGCGTCAAACCCAAAACATCGATCGAGCAAACCAAACACTTAGAAGATTTCCTCTGTAGAACAGACCACTCGAGCGAATCAAACACCGCTCGAGCGAATAATGACCCACTCCCGAAAGTTCAACCTGTAAACATAGATTTTGGGAGAAACGAAGGACTGCTCGAGCAACCAGTACACCGCTCGAGTGAACCCAAGAACAAACAGCCAAAACTCTCCTCAGAATTCTAAGCCCAATCTGATTAGAACATAATAAACAAACCAATTCTCAACTCCCAAACAATAACATAAGACTAAAACAGACAACAACACCATCAGATGATGCAAGATTTAGAACCAAAGGATATAAAAGGGTCGGGCCTCAACCCAGTCCACTATAATATTCATTACTACATGGCATGAGTATACAATATGTAAATCAAACGATATCAACAGTTTGTACAAAAGAAGTTCCCTTAGGCTTATATAAAAAAGAGTGTACACTTAACAAAATAAATGACACTGAATCTACAAAATATATAGGCCCTAGGTCAACAATCAATAAAGTTCTCTCTAGCACATGCACATATCCAATGCTAACTCAAGGCTATGGCACATCCTCAATACCTAAACAATTATCAATCACATAGGCTGAACAGATTGTCCAGTAGAGAAGTTTTTCTACTTATCAATATACTACACAAGCATATGATCATGATGCTATATATATAGGATGCTCAAAAGGTTTTTCAATTCATGAATGTGTTTGTTTTCCAATTCTTAGAGTTTATCCAAATATTTAATAAGAAATCTCATCTCACAATTCATTTCATTACATCCAGGTGAATCCTAACAAGGTGCATGTATCTGTCAGTGGCCATTACTAAGCACCACCTAATCAACACCCACTTTACCTGTTGTTAGTCGGAAGAAACTTGGTACCTACATCAAGTTCTCTTCCACTTTACTGATGATTAGTCAAAAGGAAATTGCGACAACTGATTGTCGTAAACTAATCTTTCCGAATTGTGTTAAAGTAGTGTAGTTAGCAAGTATGGGTATCGTATCCATCGGGACTATTTTAATTATTAATTCTCAAATTAGTTTAATGAATGGTTGGTTGTTTGTTGGTTATAACAAGTATTAAAACCATTATTAATTAAATAAGTAGTAAAACAAGATTGAATAATTGGAATTGAGAACTTAGGGGTTCAAATTCACAACTAGCTTTGTATTCGGAATTGCAAACTTGAAATGCGAAATGAATGAGTGGAACGAGCCAATCCCTCAACTAGAAGGTGGGAATCAGAAAGAAGAATAAAGTTGCATTCGAAGCACGAGTACGCACTATCTCAACTGGCATGGATTGTCCACTCTAAACTAGGGTTGATGGCATAATTTGTCTAGTCATAGCATAGCCCGTCTCGGGTTCCAATACAACAACAATGATAACAAAGTAAAACATTCATTCTTAATCATAAAATTACAATGAAGAGTAAAGATATAATAATATTAAATTGAAACTCAAAAGTTTTGCAACTATTCCAATCAAAGCATTACAAAACAAGATAATACAACTCCGGTTACTTGACTAGGGTTTCATCGAAACCTTAGACACTAATGGAGGTGGGAGAAGATAAGATGAAAGTCATGAAGAAGCAGGCTAGGTAGGGTTTTTGACTGCTGCAAATATATATGTATTTTTTTTTTTCGTTGGCCGCCCATGTGGAGCTTTAGTATTGAGATGAAGAGAGGTAGAGAAAGAAGGAGTTTGAGAAAGAGATGGGTTAAAAAGTGGGTTGGTAGGGTTTTTGACTGCTGTAAATATATACATATTTTTCGCTTATGCGGGGCTTTAGCAGTGGGCTTTACCACTTGGGTCGCTCTTGCGCCTTCATGGACTGCTTGAGTGCCTATTTTTGGGCTGCATAAGCAACGTGTTTGGGCTGCTAGAATGGAGCTTTAACAGTGATCTCTTGGGTTTAGGCACTCGTGCGCCCGTGTGGGCTGCACGTGCGGTGGTTTTTTTTTTTTTAACACAACTAATCCTAACACATTGTTGAAAATAGAAAATCGCCCAACACAACTTCTACCTTAGTTTTTCATTTGAGATAAGAATAAACACTTCAAAGACCCCAAAATGCTGAATAAAGATATAATCTTCATGCGAAAATCATGGGTACTACTTTTCTCCCTTACCATGTTTGCAACTTTCCATACTCTCCAATAGGGTGAAAAACTAGGTTAATTGAGGCGCAAAAAGCTACCTCAATCTATGGGTGCCATTTCAAGCTGAGAATGTTTTGAAGCAATCTCTAAACCTTTAGGTATTTAAACCAAACTTTGATCGCGAAATTTTCAAACCTTTGCATTCTAGGCTTTGCTGTTCGAACTCTAGTTTTCACTGTCTTAGTTGATCTCATAAGAACTCACTACAAACATAGTTAGGTAGCTGTACCAGACCATTAGATGCCGTTTAGGCACAAAAAAACACCAAAGTACTTACACCTTTATAGGATTTAAAATTTCTTAGACATAGAGCAATCACTAAGGAAGATACACCGGGTTTGTCAAGTGGACAAACTCAATCATCTCCCTCTCTTAATACCATCCACATAATGTTTCAATCTTTGGCAATTGACCTTGACAGTCATGCCATCTTGTGGATTCTTTATCTCAATCGTCCCATGTAGAAATACTGCGACAACTTCAAATGTCATATCCCACCTAGATCGGAGTTTACCCAGAAACAAACGCAATTTGGCATTGAAGAGCCACACTTTTTGGTGAGGCTCAAAGGACTTGTGAGAAATGTGTTTATCATGAAATACCTTAGTCCTAGCCTTGTAAATCTTTGAGCTCTCATATGCATCAGTTTGTAGCTCTTCCAACTCATTGAATGGGAGTTTTTGATGGTCACCAGCCTTTGCCATATCAAAATTGAACTTTTTGATAGCCGACCAAGCATGGTGTTGTAACTTAACAGGGAGATGACAAGCTTTCCAAATACAATGCTAGATGGAGGCATCCCAATAGGTGTCTTATATGAAATGCGATAGGCCCAACGTGCATCAATCAACCTAGTTGATCAATCTTTCCTATCCAGCCTAATAGTTTTCTCAAGAATGTATTCGACCTCCCTATTAGAAACCTCTACTTGACCACTAATCTGGAGGTGATAGGGAGTGTCAACTTTGTAAGTGATCATATATTTGTGCACCAAGGCCTCAAAGAATCAATTGCAAAAATGCTTGCCACCGTCACTAATTATGGTGCGTGGAAACCCAAAACGACATAAAATGGTTTCATGGAGGAATTTGATCACTACTTTGTGGTCATTCGTTTTGGTTGCCACCGCCTCAACCTACTTTGAGACATCGTCACTAAAATATATTCACACCCAAAAGATGGTGGAAATGGACCCACGAAATTAGTGCCTAAAACATAAAAAATCTCGACAATTAAAATAGGGGCCGTGGGCATCATGTTTAGACGGGAGATAGAGCCCATTTGTTGACAATGCAAACAAGCTCTACAAAAATTGTGAGCATCCCTAAAGATGGAGAGCTAGTAGAACCCACATTGTAAAATCTTGGCGGCCATTTTCTGCCCCCTGAAATGTTGCCATATGCATGAGAATGACAAAAGATAAGAATGCTATGTGTCTTACTCTCAGGCACACATCGCTGAATCACTTGATCCGAACAATATTGAACAATTCCAAGTCTTCCTAGAAATAGTGCTTGACTTGTGAGAAAAATCGGTGTTTGTCTTGCTTAGACAAATTCTTAGGAATTTGCTCGACAACCAAGTAGTTCACAATGCAAGCAAACCACGAGGGGTTCACTTGTGTACAAAAAAATAAAATAAAATAAAAAATAAAAAAATTGCTTGTTTGGAAATGAGTCATGCAAAGCTAAGGTGCCACTAGTGTGCTCAACAAGGATGAGGAAAAGATGGTTTGCAAAAACATTCTTGGATCCTTTCTTATCCTAGATTTCTAGCTCAAACTCTTGAAGGAGTAGAATCCACCTAATCAGCCTCGGTTTGGTCCTTTTTCTTTGGACAATAAATACCACAAAGCAATGTGATAAGTGAACACTATGACCTTGGAACCGAGAAGATAGGACCAGAACTTGTCCAATGCAAACACTACAGCTAGCAACTCTTTTTCAGTGGCAGTGTAATTGAGTTTTGCATTAGAGAGAGTATAGCTAGCATAGTAAACAACATAGGGCACATTATTTACCCTTTGGCCTAAAACAACCCCGACAACATAGTCTAAGGCGTCACACATGATCTCAAATGGAAGAGACCAATCTAGTGATTGCATAATCGGGGCAGAGGTAAGAACCGCACGAAGCGTCTCAAAAGCCCCCAAACATGCATCATCAAACGTTGGTAAGGTTTTTTTTTTTTTTTTTCTTTCTTTTTTCCTCCCCTTCAAACCTTTTTCCACTCCTCTATTTTAGACCAGCATCGTTGCATGTGCTACCACCTCCGACGTACGTGCAACCAAAAACAAAAAAAATTTATAGGATAGTAGTTGTGTGTTGTTGTATTTTAGACTTTTCCTTTTTATTTTAGTTGTTAATATTATGTTTTGTTTAGTTTAGTTGTTTTAGTTGTTTAGTTTATTTGATTTACTATATTAGAGTTATGTATATTTATTTAGTTCACTCTTTGTTTAGTCCAGACATTAGTTTTTTATGTTTAGTTTGTTCTTTGTTTACTGACAAAATAATAATAATAATAATAATAATAATAATAATAATAATAATAATAATAAAATAAGTTTCAGATGTGCTTAGTAGTTGTATTTATTAGTATTCTCTCTTTATTTTTAGTTTTTATTTTTCTTTTAGTTTAATCTATTAATTTACTTGCTATAGTTTACCTCAATTGTTGAATACTAGTTTAGTGTAGTACTTGTTAGGCTTAGTTTTATTTGTTTTTATTTTCTTTTATCTTATTGAATTTATTTATTTATCAGTTGCTTGTTAGTAATTTCTAAGAAGAGAAGAATCAACCCATGTTGGATGAAATTTTTCATTGAACCATAAGTATACTTGCCTTTTTGCCAGTGGAGATTCTTTGTATGGTTTGTTGCCCTGTCATAATTTTTTTCTTCACATATATAATGCCTTATAATTTTTCTTTCACGGCCTACAATCATATTTGTAATTTCTCCATGTTATTTCGCTATTTTGAAATAGTTTTGTTTTTGTTGTTTCCTTTTCTATATTTGTGACAACCCCATTACATAATATGCTTTTATTTATTTAATTCTGAGTGTTAATTATGTGTTTGATGTGTATTTATGTGTATATATGTTCATTGTTGGAATATCTGCTGTGAACTCTGCTTAAATCTGAAATTGAAGGCATTAATGACTTCAGAAACCAAAATTGATAATTTTAATTGGAATGGCATACTTTTTAGAGCCTATTGAGAAGTTTAATTAAAATTTGATTTGTACTAAATTAATTAGATAAAATCAATTAGGATTAAATGAAGTTAGTTAACCTTAAGGTTGTTTAATTAGTCTAAGTTAATCTAATGTATATATATATGTGTTAAGTGAGTGAATGAGCTCATTTGCGCTCAAAATTCTATTGAAAGCATTTTAGAGTGAGAAAGAGAGGCCATTCTAGAGAGAGAGAAGTTAGAGAACTTGGAGACTTGATAGGGATTGAAGAATTTGAAAGAGAGGCTCAAGAACTTGCTAGAATTAATGCAATTGAAGACTTTAGTTAAGTGTTTGAACCTTATTTCAAGAATTTGAGTCACCTAGCATATGAATTCAAGAAGATTAATTGATTAAACACAAGAATTGAGTTTAGATTGTTAAATTGGGAGCTAGAATATACATACATGCATAATTGTGTAAAGCATCATCAATTTGAGCATGACTTTGTTACTTGTACATGAATTGAAACATGAATCATACATGCATCTATGAATTATGTTGTTTTGAAGTTCAACTCCATGTTTTGAAAGTTGTAGAAGAAGAATTTAAGCCAAGATCATACATGCATGAAGTTTAAGCTTCAATTTTGAAAAATCAAGAAGCTTTTGAGTTATGGGTTTAGAATTGGCTTTATACTCATGTTCATAGAAATTTATTCATGGTTTAGAACATGTCATGCAAGGTTTTACACTTCGAATTTGTGTTTTGAAGCTCAAAACTCTGTTTTGAAAGCCCAAAATTTGGCCAAACCCCTCGAGCGAAGTAGTTGTTGCTCAAGCGCACATTATATGCATCCAATATTCTTGCAGAGGCATTGTACATGGCTCAAATGACCAAGTGATTGCTCGAGCA
Source organism: Camellia sinensis (assembly GCF_055761805.1). NCBI lineage: Eukaryota > Viridiplantae > Streptophyta > Magnoliopsida > Ericales > Theaceae > Camellia > Camellia sinensis. The sequence goes on from NC_138969.1 coordinate 94,194,899, forward strand.
TCTCAGTTTATTTTGAAAATTGGCTCGAGCGACCATCGAGCCTAGATTCGAACCATCCAGTACTTTTACAGACCATGTGGCTCGCTTGAGCAACCAAAAGTGCACTCGAGAGAAGTGTCCTGTTTCAGCATATTTTGAAAAGTCATATTCTGATCACGTTTGCATTCTCATTCCTTTCTAAGCATTCCTAGGCATGAATTGAGCCTCCCAAATGAATTAATAAGTTTGAATGAGACTTAAAAAAATTGAATAAGTTAGAGAACGATTCAATCAAGTAACATGCGTCAATATGTGTATATGTTTATGAATTGTGTAGGTTCATCCCCGAAACTGTGTCAATATCCAAATCACTGTGAATAATATCTTAGTAAAGATATTTTCATATACATTACTTTCTAAATGTTCCAATGTGGTAAGCTTTTCTGAACTTATGATTTTGTGATATGAATGAGCCTTCTATCTGTCTGATCAACATAATATTGTGAATGTGAATGCCGAGATACAAATGTATATGATGGATCTAAGGTCGTTCTGTATATTTGATAAGATGGACCTAATGTCATTCTGGATATTTGATAAGTCTAAATGTCTGTTACGTGTTGACCAAATGGTCTTTATACAATTGTATTGAATTGGGCCCAAGGTCGTTCTGTTAAGTTATGATCTGTTATGTTTTGTGCATCTGTTATAAATTGGACCTGAGGTTGTTCCGTCATGTATTGGACCAAAGGTCATTCTGTTATGAATTGTATATGATATGGAAATGATTATGATTATGGAATAGAACCCATTCATGTAACCTCTTTACTCTGATATTATTCACTAGGCTTTAGCTCACTTCGTTAGGTGAGCAGCGGGATGTCCAGCCCTAGTGAACCTGTGAAAGATTACCCAAGTTTTGTGAAATCAGCAATAGAATGCGTCACGAATGAGGCTTTTACCTTTGTTCTTTTGTTTTCTTTTGTTGGCCATGTTTGACCTGTACATAAGCTTTTGGATTTGTATGTTGATGACTTGTGAATGACCTTCGGACATGTAATATTTATGTGTATATATATGGATGTGAGTTATTAACATATAAAATGTTTTTGTTTATGCCATATATGCATAGCTCATTAGACAAAATTTTATAATTCTGCTTCCACTTTTGGCCCCATATAATTAAATATGATTTGAATTCTGTCTAAGGCTGTAGGTAATCTCATGATTGCTAGACGGTTACGATCCAAATCTCTAGGGGTGTGTTCAAGTCATGACAATACTTGTTTGAGAATATGCTTTATTGGTTTAGAGAAATGGTTAACTATAAAAATGTATTAAAAGAAAAAGGTTATAAATTATTTAGATGAAATTAATATGAGAAGTTCACTTGACTGAGGTGGGGTTTGATTCGATTTTGTACTGGAAGTTCTAGATTACCTATGTTCTGCATGGTTGACGAGAAAATGTAGAGAGGAGATAGAAATTTGGCTGTCTTTAGTTTGGTTTTCAAAAAAAAAAAAAAAAAAAAAATATGAATCTTTTTCTAAGAATCTAATTTGGTGATTTTTTTTTTTAAAATGAAAAATATTAATCATTTTCATGTAGTTTTATCTTTTTGAACCTTGGAGACAATGAAAAGTTCACTTGACTGAGGTAGGGTGTTCTTTGTGAATTTGTACTAGAAATTATAGATTACCTACCTTATAACAAACAAATTGGTGGTGTGAAGGCACTCATTTTGTGGATGGCTTTAAGTAAGCAAGCGGTATATCATGATTATCTAATATAATTGTTCCATATTTTTGGTTGTGTTGTTGTGTGTAGGTATGACTTCATCATCAACTCACAAAGCTCCTAAGCGCCCTTGTAGAGACCCCAATTTTTGTAATTTATTTTGAAACCCTAACCTTGAGATTATTTCAATTGAGACCCTAAATTTTCACCTTATTGCAAATTTAACCCAAGAACTAAAAATGCATTACAAACGAACATGTACAAATGCTAATCGATCCCAGTAGCTTAATAATCATTTCTCAAACTCTAATATTAATTATTTAACTTTCTATTTGTAGATTAATTACATTAAACCCTAGTTTCTGGTTATCGCCGTTTTCATTCGATTATTCACCTTTTAATTCAAAACTAAGTGGTGCGAACCGAATTATTTTTCCTTCCACTATATTAATTAATTCTACACTTGAAATAGGTATTTTAATTTTTAAATTTAGTCTATGCGCTCACACTTTATTAAAATTGCACATTTGCCTCAAATTCATTACTTTATATATACAAAAGTACACTCCATTGTAATAATCTTTTCCCATAAATATCTACACTATTTTAAGATGAATTTGTACACAAAAAGAAAATGAAAAAAACCCTCAAAATCTAGAGCACATGGCCAGCCACCTAGCATAAATATATGTAATATACTTTTGGGAACAACTAGCTTGAAATAAGGAAGAATATTTGACTAGGAAAAAAATTCATGGAACCTTGTTGTGTACTTGCCATCAATCTTGTTCTATCTTGATTAATCTATAACTAAATAATGTTTTAACACATAATTAGACATCCTAATCAACCTCCATTCCATTACCTTTCTACTAAATCCAAAACTATTCCATTTCTTTGGAACCAAGGGCACTTTAGACAATTCACCACAATTTTCCTATAAGTAGACCACCTCTCTCGACATTTTTACACACTCAAACACATAAACACACATATAATTTTTGCAAGGAGGGAGAGAGAGAAGAGCAAGAGTGAGCTTTGGAGGAGAATGAAGAAAAAAGAGAGCAAGCTTGCACATCACCATTCTTAGTCAAACAAGTAAGCCACAACATAACCTATCGTTTTCTTTTCTCTACTAAATACATGACAATATATGCTTAGAATATTGTTTTCATATGTTTATGTATAGGGTCCTTGTGTTTGAATAAGAGAGGTTGAGCTTTGTTTATTACCTTGCTTGTATTCTTTCTTTGTTGAAGCAAAGTCATCAATTTCCATCCATTTCAAGTATCATTTTTAAAGGAAAACATTCAGACTAAAAATCTGAGTTATTAGTATATTGTTTATCATATTTTCATCATAAAACAAGTAGAAAATTACCCGCGGTTGGCCTCTTTTCTTACAGCTCTTTTTATTTCAAGTTTTGTGCACCAATAACTGGTATTTTTAGCCGACTTCCAAAAATTTTAGAAAAGTAAGGAAAAGTCCTCTTGAGCTCAATTTTACCTCAAAACCTTCCTTAAAGTTCTAAATTTCAAGAAAAATTCAGCTTGCTTGGTTCCATTTTTCCAAAAACACTTTTAAGAAAATTTTACTTTCTTATTTTCTGTGTTTTTTTTTACTGAATGTTTTTAATATTTTAAGCAATTTTTTACTTTTTAGACACACCTAACATAAATACACTTAAAAAGTAAAAAAACTGTAAAAAAAAAAATCTTTTAAAAATTCGCTAAATACCAAAAATACAAAAAAAAAAAAATACAAGAACTCAGTACATTTTTTAAAATATTTTTATGTATTTATTAATTTTTTAAATATTTTTTTACAAATTTTTTACTTTTTAGATATATCTAAGTAAGGTGCATCTAAAAAAGTAAAAAAAAAATGTTTAAAATTTTAAAAATATTCACTAAAAACAAAAAAATACGAAAATCAAAAAACTCAATTTTCAAAAAACTTAATCCAGAAAACTCAAACCAAACACACTGATATTGAAAATGAATTAGTGATTTGAGAGAAAAATTGATTTTCGTAACAACTGATGAATCTAGACAAAGCTGGCGTATTTTATTAATAACTAAAAATCTAAAAAAGCTATCCCACTTTTGTAAATTGATGTTGAAACTAGAAAAAAATTCTCTACAAGCCCTAAAGAAGCCAACATTTGGAAAATTCTAAAAATACCACTTTGATAGTTATCTTTAAAGTAAACCAAATCTAAAAATTTGTTCATGTTAATAGTTTCATGTTCTTAGTTGATTGAATATGCTTCTTATTATTTGTTCAAACTTTAGTTTGACATCTACATATGATTGTGGTTTTATTACTTTAAATTTGGGCCTTTAAATGCTTATACTTGTGCAACAAATGTCATTTCAAGAACTTGTTCTAACCTTAACATAACACACCTAAGTCAACAAGAAACTTAATAAGGGGTGGTGTTAGGTTTTCGATCGCCAAAGAAATTTTTATGAGATAATCGAATTGATGAGACAAATGGACTAGTTATTTTGGAAATGAAAGGAAAATGATGGATTGTGGGGTTAAGTCTTGTGTAAGTTGTGTCGCGGTACTAAAGTTGGCTTAGGTTTAGAACGCGGTCCTTTATTTCAGCCATGCGGTGGTCTTGCAGAACACAAATAAGAATGCTTGTAGCACAAATGAGAATTTCTGTGGTAGACAGGAACACAAATGAAAATTCTTGTTGCTGACAGGTTGTAACTATCCTGTGTTCCAAGATCACATGACCTGGGTACATAGTGGAGTGGGGCATTTGGAATGGTGAGCAGAAAAGGGTACCAGTTTGCCTTAAGCCAATCTTGGAGTGTTGGGTAAGAATGACATTATGGAGGGAGTTGCCTAGAATTAAATTGATTGACTGTTATTCTTGAGAATTGAAATTTATTATAAGCTCTAGTTGATTATTGCTCCCATTGTATGATATGATTGTCCATTATTGTAATTGTGTATGGATTGGGAAAAAGGAACGGGGTGTGTGTGAGTTTACTGGACATTCCAAGCTCATGGCATTTGATGCCAGGTTCTGATGAACTTTATTCGGTAGACGGTGCCGTGAAAACGTTCAAAGACGTATGGCTATCATGGAAGAAACTAGAACTAGTTTTGTTCAGTCGCTCTTTGTAATCTTGTTTTGGGGTTGTAATATAAAAACACTTCTTGTTACTTAAGACATAATTATTATCTTGCTTATACATCTATATTTTGTGTAGCCTATGCTTTTTTTTTTCTTTTTTTTCCCCCATTAATTCATGTAGACCTTGTGTTAATACCTTGTTAAGATCTGTCAAAAAGGTAGCTTTGCTATCTAAGGAGATTAGACTTAGAAGAGAGGCTATTTTGACTCCTCTGATCTTTTTGGGATCTTGCTTGGTTATTGATCAAGGGACTCATTAGTGACGCATCATTATTTATTCTTGAACTCGTAACCTTGGTAGTACCTTGTATTTCTTTGTCATTATATTCCTTGATGTTCTCGATTTTTGGGGTGTTAGCCCTCGCAGTGCCAATCTAGGGGGTCAGGAGGTATCGGATTCAACATGGGCCAACAAAACCTATTACTTGGGGGACACTGTTCGATATTGAGTTCTTCCAACGCTACCAAGCGACTGCTTGAAGTGTGTAACAACTTAAGGATTGGGGCTTACTTGACATCTGCCAAGTCTCGGCTCCAACATACCCTCGTCTCGTACGGTGGTTCCACCAAAACATGTACATTAGTGATGAGGCCTCAGGAGATTTTCTCTCCACCATTGATGGGGTTGAGTTGGTAGTCACACCACCATCTATTGCAGAGGCAATAAATTGCCCAATGGACACACCCAATGCACAACGATTCCCGGAGTTCACTTCTGTGAGCATCGTGCCTTTTTCGAGTCTAAGGCATGCATCCCACACCGACTTTGACCAACAAAGAGAATTAAGAAACCTAACAATGAAAACTAAGTTAAGGCTTATTTCATCATAATCAAGAAAATTCCAAGTTCATGAGCTTAAATACAAAAGGGAAAGTCGATTACATGAAAGCACCCCTTTTGCCCAATCCAAAGGTCTCTAGTTTATGATTTTAGTGGTTAATCATTCATTTTAAACCTAAGCCATTGCTACCCTAAAACTAAACAATTGAATAAAATAAATATCATTCATTTTCGATTTAAAGAATAAAGCCATATCTTTATAATAAAAAAATGATGATTTTTCAAAAAAGTAGATTTTTCGTGATTCATGGCTATAGACTCAAAAAAATAAAAATAAAAAATGAAAGTCACTCAAAACAACTAATTTTTCATAGGAATCACGTAGCTTGGATTATTGAAGAACAATGCAACAAGGACACACACATGCTATGGAGATTAAGAGGACTTACCCGGTCGCCCACTTTTAGCATCTTACATGCAATACATAAAATAAATATGACCTAAAATATGCAACTAAACATACAAAAACATGAACCTAGGCTCTGTTTGAGGCTACCAATGATGCTTATGCACAAAATACAACTAACAAGTAAAAAGCATAAAATAAACTAATGTGCGTATGCTTAAGGCGAAAAAGCAAAATAAAAGAATTGCATGATCGAATAAACTAACAAGTAAAAATCAAAAAGAATATGGAAGAGGAGAAAAAGCTAACCAAATAAAAGAACTGCATGATCAAATGGTAAGCTATGAACCAAGCATGCCTTGAATAGAAAGCATGTAACTTGAATTATTGAAGAACAATGCAACAAGGACACACACATGTTATGGAGATTAAGAGGACTTACCTAGTCGCCCACTTTTAGCATCTTGTATGCAATACATAAAATAAATATGACCTAAAATATGCAACTAAACATACAAAAACATGAACCTAGGCCCTGTTTGAGGCTACCAATGATGCTTATGCACAAAATACAACTAACAAGTAAAAAGCATAAAATAAACTAATGTGCACATGCTTGATTCGAAAAAGGAAAAAGAATGTACAAGAGGCGAAAAAGCAAAATAAAAGAATTGCATGATCAAATAAACTAACAAGTAAAAGGCAAAAAGAATATGCAAGAGGCGAAAAAGCTAACAAAATAAAAGAACTGCATGATCGAATGGTAAGCTATGAACCAAGCATGCCTTGAATACTGGAATAGAGACTAAAAAGATATGAAATTGAAGAAAAGATGAGAGATTACTAGCTGTTTTGAAGAAAATGCAAGAAAAAGGGAGAAAACTTTATTTTCTTGCTTGCAAACCTCCCTTAAGCTTAGGTTTTGGTTAGAGTTTATGTTTTTCATGCCTTAGGATGTTTTAGAAGTTCAAAGTTGCCTTGGGGTGTGTTATTTTCATAACTAGGGTCAAAGGGAGAGGAGAGAAGGTGTTTGGCTCTTAAAAACCTTAGAAAAGCTTTCAATTTCTTAATCCCCTCAAAAAGAGGAAGAGATGCTCTATTTATAGAGCTGGGGGACGATTCTGGAACCCTTCTAGGGTTTTATTGCTCCCCCTCTGCCGTTCCCTAAAAAATTGCACAAAGATTGAGTTTTCATATCTGGCATTGCGATGCTTTAATGTGCGCACACATAGACTTTGAATGCAAGCACAATGATTGTACGCACGCACAAACAATGTATGTACTCATATCTAATGTGCACATGCATGCTTTGTCTTGGTACACGTACCATGTATGCATGCACAAGTGCAGGGTTCCATGCCCTTGGCTTGCTTGCAGCATAAGTAAGCCCGAATTGTGTTTTGATCAATGCTTTTGATGAAACCGGCCAATAATTTTGGAAAATATGATCGATCAAAGCACAATTAGGGTTATCTCTCTTTCTCCGGGTTAAAAGTTCGTTTTTTTTCTAAAAAAAGGTTTAGAGATAAAATGGTCATTTTCGCAAACTCTGTAACAATTCATTTTAGGGGACCGCTCGAGTGGTGGAAAGATTGTTTGAGTGGAGATGAGGTGCTTCCAGTAATTTGTTTTACATATCGAAGGACCGCTCGAGTGAACAAGTGGTCTCGAGTGAAGATGAGGGGCTTCTAGTATCTTGTTTTGTAGGTAGAGATACTGAGAGGTTTCATTTATTGCTCGAGCGGTCTGCGCGATATTAACCACTTAAAAAGTGACTTTTAGATCATTTTCTTAACTTCTTCTTTTTTTTCTTCTGTCCTTTCCCTCTAGCTCTGAAAACCTTAGCTATTTCTCTCTAAAAATCTCTCATTACACTAAGATTCAAGCTAAAAGCTCTTGCAAACAGTGAAGTTCACTTGGAGATCTTGGATTCTACAGATTGGATTTAGATTTGGATTTTACGAAGAGTTTTTCAAAAACCTAACTTCTTTGTCTTGATTCTTGAGGTAGGACTAACCTTATATCTCTTTGATTTGGAGATGATTATGTGGTGTTGCCATGACATTGATGAGTTGATGAATGTTTGAAGTTATAGATTAAAGTTTTCTTACAAAAAGAGTATTTTCCTACAATTGTCTTAAGATTCCTATTTTAACCATTGATTATGGAAGTTTTTGATAATAATCAATATTATATACGTTAAAAGGGCCAAAGGCCCAATTTTTTTATTTTTTATTTATTTTTTTTTTTATAAAAGCCCTAATTTTGAAGTTTTAGAAGTAATGTAAATAAAATGAAATTGACCCTTAATTCTTTAATTAATGATTGGCTTACAATAATAACGTGGTATTTGAATAGAGATTGGTGAACTTGGAATGTTTTTGAGGTTTAATTAGTGATGTTGGATATTCTCACTTTATATGTGTTCTAATTGCTTGGACGGTGAAAGATTTTAATTTTTTTTTTTATATTTCTAATGAATGTATGAATACATAGAGGCTTTGGAAAGAATGTTAACAAGGAGTTAAATAGCATGTGAGTCCGGGTAGAGAGTCAATTTTTGGAAAAATGGTTGTGTATTGTGTTGGTACCCACGTGGGAAGTCTAGGTGCCCAATCGCCCTATCTTGAGCTTATCGCCAGACGAATGTGGGGAAAGTGTTTTTGGGTGTCCATCTCTAGTCGTATTAATAGCCGTATGATTTTGGGTGCCTATCTCTCATCGTAATAATGGCCTAAAAATGTGGGGATATTTTTGGTTATGAACCTATGTATACGTATGTATTGGGACTCTCCTTAGGGGCTTCATGGTGTATTTACCACCGGTGTTAAATTTATCAATTTTTGTGGATTCTTGATTTTTCTTTTAAAATAATATTAAGAGTTGAATTAAATATGTTTTTGGTTGTGATGATGCCATATGGATCTTTGGATAACTCGATGCATTGTAAAAAGTTTTTCTATTGGGCATCTAGCTCATTCCTACCTAACATTTCAGGACTTGGTAACGTGCCACCACCCCAATGAGTAAGCGGTGGAAGTTTTGTGTTTATCGGAGCACGAAAGCTCATGGATGTATTTTGTGGAAGCTTCGAGCATACTTGTTTTGGGATCGCGAGTCCATTTTGTTGTAACTTCTTGAACTATTGTAATGTTAATGTAACTAAGAGTTGAACATGGAAATTTGTATTTTTGAGATTATAATTCAATGAGAAAGAGGGTGTTAGATTAATGTTTTTGTGACATTTTGTTCCAGGCGTCTGCTTAAGCGAAGGAAGTTACACTCAAGCGGAGAATTGCAGCTCTCAGAATCTCGCAAATTTTCAGGTGGGTCGCTCGAGCGCAGGAAGTTGCGCTTGAGTGGAGAATGTTGGCTCCCAGTTGTTTCACTGTAGCTCTGAAAAACTTATGGGACTTGTCATTTTACACTCGAGCGAAGGATTTGTCGCTTGAGCGAGCCTTCTGAGTTTGTGTCTTATGCTCGAGCATAGGAAGTTGTACTTGAGCGGTCTGCGCGATATTAGCAACTTAAAAAGGACATTCTAGATCACTTACTTACCTTTTTTTTATTTATTTTTTTATTTTTTCTCTCTCCTCATTTTCGAAAACCCTAGATTCTCACTCTAAAATACCTTCAATTTCACTAAGATTTGGCCAAGAATGCTTATAAAAAAGTGAAGAAGACTTGAAGATATCACTTTTCTATCGATTGAAATCTGGAATTTGTGAGCTAGAAGCTTTGCTATCTTGCTTGTTCTTTGAGGTAGGGTTACCTTTGACCTTGTATTTCATTGTTTTGAAGAAGTAATGGTGGTATTGTTGTGGCTTAAGATGAAATGTTGATGTTGAGTTGAAACAAACCCTTAATTTACATAAAGTAGATTTTCCCTCACTTTTAATTGAAATTTAGAGAATGGTATTTTAATTGATGGTTTTCTTTAAAGTACTAGCAAATTACGAATAACGAAGAAATGATATATATGGATATTGTTGTGGAGATGAAATTGTGATTGGGGTAGTGATTTCCTTTGTATGTTATGTGATGTTGCATATTTGAAAATTGTTGAGTGTTCGATGATTGAATGGAAATTTGATGAAATGTGAATTGAGCATGAGTCTAGGTAAGAGTCGGTTTTGATGTTGTGTGAGTTGTGTTGGTACCTGCGCGGGGGAAATTAAAGGTGCCCAATTGCCCTGTCTAGGTTTATCGCTAGACGAATGTGGGAAAATATTTTTGGGTGTCAACTAGTCTTGCTGTATTGTAGTCAGCAAAAGTGGAAAAATGGATGATTTTGTGTGTCCACTTCCAGCCGTATAATAGTTGGCAAATGTGGGAATGGTTTTTTAAACAAAATGAAACTTGTGTTTTGAGATTGTAGACCTCGTCGGGGAGGCCAGAACATTCTAACCCAACCTGAGATCCCTCTATAAGAAGAAGGAATGGGTCAAAACACTATACCCGTTCCTCCGGCCCAAGAAGCGATGGGGGCCTAAGCCAGGGAGATGGCAGGGGCTCTTCAAGAGTCTATCGAAATACTTACAGCTGAGCAAGCGGCTAGGGCTGTGGAAAAAGAAACTAGAGCTTCCTTTTTGAAAAACGAGTTCTTTCACCCAAACCCCACCAAGTTCAATGGTGGACCCGACCCGATGAAGGTGGATGATTGGTTAGAACAAATTGTCAAGTCCTTTGAGATTTTGGACATTCAGGAGAATGAGTTATGAGTGGCGTTAGCGGCCTATCAGTTAAAGGGAGAGACTGGGCAATGGTGGAAGTACATTAAGAACAGAGTCGAACACACATGGGAGGCATTTGTGCATGCCTTCCAAGAGAAGTTCCTCTCTCCCACAGCTAGGGAGAGGTTGAAGAAACAATTTGAGGAGCTGCTCTAACTAAATACATCAGTGGCTGAGTTTAAAGCCACTTTCACTAGTTTATCCCCATTTTGCACCAGAGTTAGTAGCAATCAAGGAACGTTGGTGTTTGGAATTTGAAAAGACGTTAAGGCCAAAGATCTTAATGAAGGTTGTGGGTAACATGATTCAAGACTATGACCGTTTGATGGAAGAGGCAAGACAGAGGTTGAAAATATCGGGGCATTCAGAATCCCGATGTGATGTGAGTTCTTCAAAAAGGTCTAGTGGTTCATCATTGTATTTTCAATCATCTCCACAACAAGCTAAATCATCTGATTATGTGATGGGTGGCAGTTCGGGAAGTGTGGCCCGAGTTCATGGTGCTTGCTATAGATGTGGCTAGATGGGTCATAAGGTTGCATAGTGTGGGCAAAAAAGTGGAGTACAGTCCCAATCTATGAGTCCATAGAGCCAATCCCAGAATAGGGGCCAATCACAGTCTTGTTACCAGTGTCGTCAGTCGGGGCACTTGAAGAAGTTTTGCCCGCAAAAAGCAAGGACTACTAGTGTAGTGGGTCACGGTAGTTTGGAGGTTTTCAGATGGACCAAGGGTAGAGACAGTCTTATCAGACAGTTACATCGGGTCAGACATCCCAAAAAGTTTAGGGGGCTACATCTGCACAGTCCGCACAACAACCTTGTGCTTAAAAAAGGTGATATAGAGGAGCAAAGATCATAGGGAATGGTGTATGTTGTCACCGCTTCTGAGCAGACTTCGGGGCCATCAGTTGTGAGAGGTACATTTCTCATCTTCAATACCTAGGCTAGTGTATTGATTGACACCAGGGCATCTCATTCATTTATAGCCGCTTCATTTGCATCATTGTTGGGTTTAAAACGTAAACTACTTGTTCACAGTAGAGTCACTGGTTGGGAGTAAGGCCGTTCTAACCCATGGTTGTCACGGGTGTGAGATTAAGGTTGCAGGTTGACAACTTCCATTCAATTTTGTTTTGCTAGAAATGTTAGGTTTTAATGTGATCCTTGGTATGGACTGGTTGTCCACTTACTGGGCAATTATCGACTGCCATCGGGAAAGAGTTACCGTATGCACTTCGGGCGGCAACCGTTTTACATTTTTGGGGGATAGGCATGATAGATCATTACCCTTCTCATACTATCCACGTGATCGAGGTGGATTTACTTCTCTCATAGCAGCCTTTTTAGATGATGGGAGTGGTATAGTCCAAGACGAGTTTCCAAAACTAGTATGTAAGTTTCTTGATGTTTTTCCTAAGGATCTCACTGAGTTACCTCCCCACCGGGAAGTTGAGTTCACAATAGATCTAATTCCGGGCATGACACCTATCTCCATGTTACCATATAGGTTCGCTCCAGCTGAACTGGTTGTTCTGAAGGAACAACTACAAGAACTGTTAAGTAAGGGCTTTATACACCCCAACACCTCACCTTGGGGAGCCTCAGCTTTGTTTGTGAAAAAGAAGGATGGTTCATTAAGGTTGTGCATAGATTATCATAAGTTAAATCAAGTCACGGTTAAGAATAAATATCCCTTGCCCAGAATATATGATCTTTTTAACTAGCTTAAAGGCTCTCGTTAATTCTCCAAGTTAGATTTACGGTCGAGTTATCACCAAATCCGAGTTAGGGAGGAAGATATTCTAAAGACCGCTTTTCGCACTCGATATGGTCACTATGAGTTCTTGGTTATGCCGTTTAGTTTGACCAACGCTCTAGCCACATTCATGGACCTAATGAATAGAATCTTTCGAGAGTTTCTTGACAAATTAGTGGTCGTCTTTGTAGACAATATTCTTATCTATTCGCCTTCTGAGGAGGAGCATGAAGGGCATCTTCACGCTATCTTACAACTTCTTAGAGAGCATCATCTGTATGCAAAATATGAGAAGTGCAAGTTTTGGCTTTTAGAAGTGAAGTTTTTAGGCCATGTAGTCTCCGGAGATGAGTTATGGTGGATTCTTCAAAAATAGAAGCTGTGCAAGATTGGGAACAACCTAAAAACGCTTCAGAAATTCGTAGTTTTCTAGGCTTAGCTAGTTACTATCGTCGGTTTGTAAAGAACTTCTCTTCCATAGCATCTCCTTTGGCTAGATTTGACCTGCAAGGGAATAAAATTAGTTTAGAGTGAAGCTTGCAAGAATTCTTTTTGAGAACTAAAGCTTAGATTGACTACCGCTCCTATTCTTATCATTCCAGAATGTGGCCTGGGATATACTGTCTATTGTGATGCCTCTAGAGAGGGGTTAGGATGTGTTTTGATGTAAGAGGGTAAGGTGGTAACTTATGGTTCGCGCCAATTGAAAACTCACGAGAAGAACTACCCAACACACGATTTAGAACTTGTTACCGTTGTTTTTGCTTTGAAACTGTGGAGACATTATTTATATGGTGAAAAATTCGAAGTCTTCTCCGATCATAAGAGCCTTAAGTATCTATTCTCCAAGAAAGATTTGAATCTACGTCAACGAAGCTGGATGGAATTTTTGAAAGATTATGACTTTGAAGTACACTACCACTTGGTAAGGTTAATGTTATAGCAGATGCTCTAAGATGGAAATCTGTAAGTACTATGGCTAGTTTAGTAATGAGGGAATGGAAGATGGCGAGAGGCGCCAATGAATTTGACTTGTAGCTTCATGAATCTTTGGGTCAGACGACCCTAATCACCACCATTGCACAACCTACCCTTGTTGCGCGAGTATTAGAGGCACAGTTGGGTGATCTAGAAGTGGATGTGATTAGAGAAAGAATCTCCCAAGAGAAAGAGGAAATGGGTTTGAATATTTGTATGGACTCTGGTATTCGTTACCATAACTAGTTTTTTGTGCCCATATCCTTGATGGGTGAAGTTTTGCGAGACTGCCATCACTTACACTTGGCCGTGCATCTAGGAGGCACCAAAATGTATCATGACCTCAGTCGACAATTTTGATGGAGAGGTATGAAAAGGGATGTAGCTTTATTCGTATCCAACTATCTAACTTGTCAACAAGTCAAAGCTGAGCACCAAAGACCTGTAGGGCAGCTCTAACCTCTTCTAGTTGCTGAATAGAAATGGGATCATGTCAACATAGATTTTATGACAGGCCTTCCTAGAACATAAAGAAGTAATGACGCCATGTAGGTAATCATCGATAGGCGCACCAAATCAACCCACGTTCTCGCCATGAGTATGGGGGATTCTATAGAGTTTCTAGCTTAACTTTATATCTGGGAGATTGTTTGTCTCCATGGGGTTGTAGTGAGTATAGTGTCTAATAGAGACCTACGCTTTAGTGTCTGATAGAGACCTATGCTTTACTGCCAGACTATGGCAGAGTCTTCAGAATGCCTTGGGTACTCAGTTGAATTTCAGTACTGCTTACCACCTACAAATCGACAGGCAACCTGAATGTACTATTCAAATTCTAGAAGGCATGTTGGGGGCATGTGTGCTAGATTGTAAGGGGTCTTGAGAGAAGCACCTACCCTTAGTCAAATTTGCTTGTAACTATAGCTATCAAGCTAGTGTTGAGATGGCACATTTTGAGGCTTTATATGGCCGTCCATGTAGATCACCGGTGTGTTAGACCGAAGTAGGAGATTCACCATTGCTAAAGATTGATAAATATGTTTTGTTGCCATATTTTGTTATTGGATTGGGAGTGAATGCTATTTCGGGGACGAAATTCCTTAAGGGGGAGAGATTGTGACATTTTGTTCCAGGCATCCACTTGAGCGAAGGAAGTTACGCTCAAGCGAAGAATTGTGGTTCTCAGAATCTCGCGAGTTTGTAGGTGGCTCATTGGAGCGCAGGAAGTTGCGCTCGAGCGGAGAATGTTGGCTCCCTGTTGTTTCACTATAGCTTTGAAAAACTTTTAGGACTTGTTATTTTACGCTCAAGCGAAGGATTTGTCACTTAAGCGAGCCTTCCGAGTTTGTGTCTTATGCTCGAGTGTGGAAAGTTGCGCTCAAGCGGTCTGTGCAATATCAGCAATTTAAAAAGGACATTCTAGATCATTTCCTTACCTTTTTCTTTTCTATCTTCCCTTCTCTCTCCTCATTTCTGAAAACCCTAGATTCTCGCTCTAAAATACCTTCCATTTCACTAAGATTTGACCAAGATTGCTTATCAAAAAGTGAAGAAGACTTGAATATATCACTTTTCTACCAATTGAAATTTGGAATTTGTGAGGGATTCTCCTAGAAGCTTTGCTATCTTGCTTGATCTTTGAGGTAGGGTTACCTTTAACCTTGTATTTTATTGTTTTGAAGAAGTAATGGTGGAATTGTTGTGGCTTAAGATGAAATGTTGATGTTGAGTTGAAATAAACCCCTAATTTACATAAAGTAGATTTTCCCTCACTTTTAATTGAAATTTCCCGAACTCCTTTTATCAAATATGCATACTATGGTAATGAAAACATGTGTAAGCGAAGAAGTGGAGAAAACCCCAAATGTAGTAAAACCCTAATTTCAAATTTGGGTAGAGAATGGTATTTTAATTGAAGGTTTTCTTGAAAGTATTAGCAAATTATGAATAACAGAGAAATGATATATATGGATATTAATGTGGAGATGAAATTGTGGTTTGGGTAGTGGTTTCCTTTGTATGTTATGTGATGTTGCATATTTCACAATTGTTGAGTGTTTGATGATTGAATGGAAATTTGATGAAATGTGAATTGAGCATGGGGCCGGGTAAGAGTCAGTTTTGATGTTGTGTGAGTTGTATCGGTACCCATACGGGGGAAATTAAAGGTGCCCAATTTCCCTATCTAGGCTTATCGCTGGATGAATGTGGGAAAATATTTTTGGGTGTCCACTAGTCCTGCCATTTTGTAGTCGGCAAAAGTGAAAAAAATGGATGATTTTGGGTGCCCAATTCTTGCTGTATAATAGTCGGCAAACGTGGAGATGGTTTTTAAACAAAAGGAAACTTGTGTTTTGACTTGGTCTCTTACCTAGGACTCATAGGCTAATCCTTCTTGATGTGATAATGAATGATGTGGGAATGCAAATGTGATTGTTCAATTGTTATGGTGTTTACATGATTGACTGTAATGACATGTGTCTATAAACTCCTTATCGTGTTTTGTCTCAATGATGTCACATGCTTATTCGAATAATTAAATACTTGGTTAAATGTATTCCTACTAGGTATGTAGCTCAACTCTATTTCATTTTTTTAGGAGTTGATGATACACCACATCCTTGATGAGTTTGGGAAGACCAGTAGTAGTCTAATTTGGGAAAGATTGGTTCAAGAATATTTTGTTGGTAATGTAGAAGGCATTGTACCTAAACTTTTGAATTTTTTTTTTGTTATTTTGTATGCCCTTGAGGCTTATTATTTTTGTAAGGCCATCTAGTTTATTGAACTGGAAAGTGAACTCAGGGTGTTTTGGGAATGTAAATGTTGAATTGTAATCTTTTAAATCCTAGTTCAATGAGAAAGATGACCCTTGGGGTATGTTACGGTGTTTGTCTTGGTATGTTCCTGTATGTTTTAGCAGGGCATTACAGTTTTGGGTTGGTGATGAATGGTTTAGAATTAATTATATTATGAGTAATGTTTTATTATTAATAATTAGGGGGTGTTACAAATTAGTATCAGAGCTAACCAGGTTTAAATACTTTGAGCTTGTAGGAAGTGGCTAGCACCGTAATAGGCTGCCATGCTAAGAAAGGATGTCAATTGCTTAACATGATTATGTGTTTACTTAACATGATTATGTGTTTATATGACTATGTAGGCATGGGATCAAACTTCTAGGATACGACTTACATTCATTACACTCATTAAAGTCATTTTGGAAAGGCACTTGATCAATGCTTTTTCCACTTGGGAATCTTTGAGCACTATGGAACATGTTGATATCTTGGAGGGGTGGTTCATATATGCTCTACGTGACAAGGTGGTTATGTGGTTTGCTAATGTGATTTAAACGTATGTTTGGTCACATGCAAATGCATGTGTGATGGGTACGACTAAGTGTAGGGAATGTGAGTCATGAATTTAAATTATCTCTATTTCTTATAGGATGTCAGGACTTGGTAGTGGCCGTGGTAGACCTCGTCAGGACGGTCAGGATGTTCCAGCCCAAATAGAGATCCCTCTTTAAGATGAAGGAGTGTGTCAAAACAACGTGGTTGCTCCACCGGCCCAAGATGCCCTGGGGGCTTAGGCCCAAGAGATGGCAGGGGCTTTTGGAGAGTCCATGGACATATTGAGAGCCGACCAAGCAGTTAGGTGTCACGACCCCAAACCGCCCCTAGTAGTTTGGTGCCGTGATGGCCAGAAATCCGTAATTACCGAAGGCCAACTTCCAAAATACAAGTGGTCCATAAGAGCAGTGCATAAGTCAAATGGAATGGCATACATCTTTACATAGCTTTAAAACTTGAATACAAAAGTACATATTACATCTTGGCAAAAGGCTTCTCAAGATGACATAAATATAACGCATGAAATACAAATCAAGAATACATAATCTACAGATTGCCGACATCCTCAAAGCCGACGTAATATGCATACAAAACTCACATCTCGGCGTAGCCGACTTCTTGCTTGTTACCTACATATATACATAGGGAGGGTGAGCTTGGATACTCAGTAAATGGCATAAGTAATAAAGGGGTTAAATGAATGATTCCCGAGGTCTTTCAAAACAATACATAATATATCTTTGTCAACACCATACTTATCATAGCTTGTACAAACATGAGATAAATCTTGTTCATCAAACTTGATCTTACAAAACTTACATACTTAACATGTGTCAAATCTTATAACATAACCTCGGCATAGCCTTGGTCCTTCAAAACTTACTTACTTACAAGACGTTTTACTTAGGCCCGTAGCCCGCTTTAACACTATGGAGCTTGTGTTACTTAGGCCCGTAGCCCGCTTTAACACTATGGAGCTCGTGTTACTTAGGCCCGTAGCCCGCTTTAACACTATGGAGCTTGTGTTACTTTGGCCCGTAGCCCGCTTTAACATGATAGTCTTTCCAAGAAAGGACCGTATCCTTTTATACTTAGTACTGCGAAAGTTTAGAGTCCTCCAGCACAAGGGACTATCCGAGAAGGTCATCGAAACAAAGCTTACTTGATAACTTGTCATTCAAAACAAAGCTAATACTTGATACATAAAATAGGGATATCATTCATGCTTAACAAATATTTTTATCAAAACAAGGCAAAGCTTTATCAAAACCTTATAACATAACTTTATTAAAAATACCACTCACCCTAGTTCTTGGGACGTCGGGGTCAAGGCAAAGGTCCAAGTCCTACAAACACATGGCAAGCATACTGAACATACATCTCAAAACAAGTCTTACATGCATGCAAATGATCTCGGGAAGACATGATAGAAGTCAAAACATTGTTTTACATGTCAGGAAGACATGCTGGGTACCAACCAGGTCTTTGCCGAGGTCCCACACCTTCTGGCCGAGGTGTGGCTACCTAGGCTTCGACATGCGGTTGCATGCCGAGGTGCGCACAAGACAAACTAAGGTGTAAGTGATCATGCAAGGTAGGCCAAGGTGGGATACGATGCTTGGCCTAAGTGTGAGGTCTAGGTAAGAGTGATCTCGGCGACTACACCTCGGAAGGTGAGGTCTGGAGATCTGGGTTTCCACTCGTGAAGAATAGGAAGAACATGAACATGAAGATCATGAAGAACATGGATGCTAAAATCATAACTTCTTTATTTACAAAATCTGGGATTTCATGCTATGAGTTCGAAAACATGGACCTGGGTACCCATACTTGAAAATCATGCGAAAACAAACACAAAAACATGGATCTTGGCATGAGCTTTCGGATCAAAACATGACTTTTTTTGAAGAACACATGAATGCCATTTTCTCTATCTAAAACCGAACTTCAAAGCAATGCATGGATTACAAATCATTTTCAATCATGCAATGCAATAACATGAACATAAAGAACGACAAAAGCAGATTAAGAATCTAACATTAGAACACGGATCTAACGGTTCGATCTCTAGGAATCAAGCTTGGAAATCCACTCTCTCTCAAGAACTCTTCTTCCTCTCCTCTAGAGCTTCTCTCTCCTCTTCAAAACAAGTATACAATAAAATGATGGGTTCTCTCTCTCTATCGGCTGACTTAACTCTCAGCTCGGACACGTGGCAACGGCTGGTTGGTTCTCTTCAAAAAGGTGATGGATTGACAAGACAAGGCTCTGACAAGGCGTATCTAACAAGCTGCTCGGTAAGGCACTCCGGCAAGTGGTGACATCGGCTAAGGACAAGGCTTCGGCAACTACGGTAACAATGACCTCGGCTAGGAAGGACAACTCTTGACTAAGCTGTGCCACACCTTGGCCTAGATGTGCCACACCTCGGTCTAGGTCATCTCTCCAGGACAAGGTCGCTCAGGTGCAAAGGTAACATCTTGGCCTAGATAATACACATCTCGGCCTTGGTGATTCACACCTCGGCCTAGATAATGACATCTCGGCCAATATGTCAAAGCAAAGGTGGAGGTCAAACGAAGGGGTTCCAAGATACTTCTAGGCTGAAGATGACCTCGGTTTGGAATGATCTAGGCGTAACGTAACCTAGGCTTGGCATAACCTCGGCTGAATAGAACTTAGGCTTGGGTACCAAGGAAGGAACAAAGCAAGCACACAACACTTAGACAAATCACAGAGGCATCAAAACAAGGCATGGACCTTACTCAGACAAAACAAGTCACAAACATACAAATGCAAGCTTAACGAGTCGTAATCATACAAATGCTCATGAACATGACTAAGTCATGAATGTGGGTTATTACATTAGGACTGTAAAAGAGGAAACTAGAACTACTTTACTAAAGAAGGAATTTTTCCGTTCCAACCTCGCCGAGTTTAATGGCAGGCCTAACCCTATGAAAGCAGTTGAGTGGTTGGAGCAAATAATTAAGTCCTTTGATATTTTAGACATCCGTGAGAGTGAGCTTCGTGTGGCATTGGTGGCCTAACACCTAAATGGAGAGGCCAGGCAGTGGTGGAAATTTGCTAAGAATCGTATTGAGCACACTTGGAGGCATTTACACATGCATTCTAGGAGAAATTACTCCATTCCACTATGAGGGAGTGATTGATGAGGCAGTTTAAGGAGCTATTGCAGCTTGACACACCAATGGCTGAGTTTGAAGCCACTTTCATAAGTCTTTCCCGTTTTGCACCTGAGCTTGTGGCGACAAAGGAGCGTTGATGTTTAGAATTAAAGAAGAGATTGAGACCAAAAATTTTGGTGAAGGTGGTGGGTAACATGATTTGGGTTTATGATTGGTTAGTGGAGGCCACAACACATGTAGAAATCATGGTAGAGGCAGAAGAGGTCAGGTAAAAGTTGAAGAGGTGAAGAGGTCAGGATTGTCGAAATCTTGGGTTGATTTAGGGTCCTCAAGGAAGTTTAGGGGTTCGTAATCTTTTCAGTCACCACTGCAATAGACCAAGTCTTTGGCCCATGGTGCGTGTTACCGATGTGGCCAGCTGGGTCACAAAGATTTGGAGTGTGGACAGAAGGTTGGGCCATTGTCTCAGTTAGCTCGTTCTCAGAGCCAGCCTTAGAACAGAGGTCAAGCTCCATCTTGCTATCAGTGCAGTCAGCCAGGGCATTTGAAGAAGTTTTGGCCATAGAGAATAGGTGTAGACAGCTTATTTTGAAAGGCCCTAAGGCTTGGGCACTTTCTTCTGAACACTCGACAATGAAAATTGGAATGTATTTTTGTAAGAATTCCTCAACAGGAGAACCGGGTTCAAGCTTTAAACCCAACCTTACAACCATTTTGGCCAAACTATTTTTAACCTTTGTTTTTTTTAATCTTTTAGTTGTGCAATTCCAAACATTTCTATAATAACCTGAGGCTCACCATTTCAAACTCTAAATATTGTCTTTTTCAGTAGACAAAGCAGAGGATATAGTGGGAATGAACAGAAAGTATGGAATCCTCCAAAGTACCTGTTTCTCCTTTCAAATCATGCTAACTTTACCCTATTGATCTAACAGTATATTTTTTATCTGGCCGTCCAACAATTTATGGCTGGATGAAAAATGTAGTCGTCCAGGTGAATAATGGTGTGACCGACTAAATTGTCAGTCACAAGTAGTTCCTTGTTGGGGTTGTGATTTAATTGGCTTAGGTGTGAGAGCTTGAGTGAAGTTAGGTTGAATTAAAGGAGGTTGAAATTGTACTATAGTTACCCGTGTCTAAACCTTTGTTGGTTTTGGCGGACTAGGTGTACGACTGGATCCTCCAAGAATTCTAAATTTGGCTTTCATCTCTTCTGTGATATGCCCAAGCCTCACTTCAAATGTATGGCTAAGCTAAGCAATCATTTCTTCCACTTACTCTGATATCAGGCCATTGTGTTGGCCTCCATTGATTGAATCTTGACCATTCTACTGGTCTTTTCCATACTTGGCAGCCACTAATTGTCTGTCAGCTATGACTTCCATGTCTTTCCCAAACTCAGGAAGACCAATGTCTTCCATGGGTCTCTTGCTAGGATCCTCTAGAAGAACAGTGCCATCCACTATCCTCTCACCATTACTCCATATTAGGGTGTGTGAATTTATGTGAGTAAAAATTTTGTTTAGTCAAATCGACAGAGAAAATTAATAGACAAAATATTTAATTTTTACTTCAACAATAACATATCAGACTTGTGATTGAATTCTATGCCTTAGACAGATTAAGAACTTTTTTAGAGGTAACTGAATAAAGAAGAAATATGAGAGAAACAAAACAGAATTTGTATTAATTAAGAAAAATGTCACTTGATACAAGTTACATGAATTTAAACAAGAACAAAGAACTAAAAAATACAATAATTGATAGGAAAAAAAATAGGGTTAAAAAGCTATCACTAATCTGCTTACAAAATTGCTAAATTAACTACTGAGTATCTCCAACCCACTATGCATATAATGCTTGTTAGTTAAAATGCCTAGTGTGACTCACTTTTTTCAACTCCAATGCACTAGATTACCAGCTACATGTAGCTAGCCTTCAAGATTAGGCAAAATATATTTAATCATTAAGATCATTTCCCTCCATCTTTATTGTTGCTGTGGCATTCTATAAAGTTAATAGTATTTAGATGAATAGCTAAAATAAAGAGTACGGTTGTAGTAGAAACATGAAACAGTTGATAGGCAAAATAAAATATATACTTTATAATAATATTTAGATAGATAAAATACCTATTACCGTTGGAGATGCTCAGTTGTTTTGTGTGTCTTTCTTCTTCTGAAAACTCCTTTTCTATTGGCTGGACTACCTCTGATGCAGCCGCTTTCTCTACGATCTTCCATGATCTTCTGCCTCCACTTATCCACATTCCATTTTCTTAGGAATTGTTTAACAGATTGACTTTTAACTTGGTCTTGTGCTCCCTTGATTTCAGCAACAGCTTCAACTGCTTCAGCCAACACTTTCTCTGAGTTTTATTCTCCACTTTTTTTCCCTCTTATTTTATTTCAAAAAGCCACATCATTATGCTACATCACTCACCATTCATCATGCCACGTCAACACTCTTTCAACAAGAGAAATTTTAAAATTTAGTGCCAACAAGTTGATATAACACTGAACCAACACATTGGATTTTGGCAAATGAATCAGGGAAAGAGGATATATGTGCTCTATTATTTCCAAATAGATTGCACTATTGTTGTCAAAACATAACAAATGCAACAAATTTACCCCAAAAAAAAAAAAAAAAAATGTTAAATCCACACTTTCAAATTTTACTTAATTTTATTGATTTATCCATGGCTCCCTATTTCGCATAGTGGGTTCACTGTATGAGCAGTAGACTATTTTTGACTAATAAACCTTGCAAATCAGGGCATTAAGAACACATCAGGGCGACAATGTATTGATTCGTAATTTTCCCTTTTCCCTTTCGACTTTGATGTTCAAAATTTTAAAAATAAAAAAATCCAACTCTTGAAGTATTATTAATTCAAAAATTAATTTTTTATTTGCAAAATTTATCCATAAATCTCATATGGGAGAATGTTAATCCGTTTAGTCATAAGAGTTTTTTTATAAACCAATTAATTATTTTTGTTTTAAAGAGTTATATTTATTTGATTTGGTACCATTTGAGTTTAAAGGAATGCCTTTTTATGATTCATATTTCTAATTTTGTGATTTGTTTTTGGAATAAGAATGGAAATGTGAAGTGTAAAATATTCTTTTGGGAGGAATTGGTGGCTGAAGTTTTGGTTATAGAGCGTGAAAATCTACATTTCTATTATTGTGATTTTTTAGTGTTACATTGGAGTGTTATATTAAAGTGTTACGTTTTAAAAAAAAAAGTACACTAAGAAATTTTGTGTGTTACATTGATTGTAATATTACGTTTTAAAAAAATACAATAAGGAGTTTTTTTTTAATGCTGCATTGTAATGTTTGAGAAAAGTAAACTAAAGAGTTTTTGGAGTGTTACATTTGGAAAAAATATACTAATGAGTTTTTGTGTTACATTAATTAGAGTATTACGTTTCAAAAGAAATATGCTAAGGTTTTTTTTTTTGAAATATTATGTTGTTACGTTTGAGAAAAGAACGGTAAAGAGTTTTTTTGTATTACATTTGAGTACTACATTTTTGGAGTGTCATATTTGAAAAAAGTGCACTAAAGAGTTTTTTTAGAATGTTAAACTGTTACGTTTGAGAAAAGTACAGTAAAGAGTTTTTTAGTGTGCTGCATTGGAGTATTATGTTTTTAGAATCTTATATTGGAGTGTTACGTTTAGAAAAAGTATACTGGAGAATTTTTTTGAAGTGTTATGCTTAATAAAATCAACATTATGAGAAAATCCATATTTATCTCTCAACACATAACAAACGCTCGTTTATGTTTGGCCGTTTATATAATTCACACTAAAATGAGACATTTGGGTTCATAAGAAAAAATGGAGGACCAAACAGTTCATAAAATTACTATTTAGAATTTATTGGTACTTCACCCTTTTTTTTTCAAAACTGATTAAGTCCAAGTAAATTTATAAAATAAAAATAATAAAAAATAAAAAATTATTATTAATTAGTCAAGGAGTTTCTCTATGAATTTATAACAGAGGCTAATCCTTGTAGGAGAAAATAAAATAATTACAAAAAATCATTGATGCTAAGATATAATATATATATATATATATACTAGTTTAAAAAGGCACGTGTAAGGCACAAGTTATTATTACAATATGTTTAAGTTTTGTATTTTGATATATTTTTTTTAAAAAATTATGACGTTGTTCTATGAAATTGAATAGAATAAATCATTATATATATGATAGAATTATGTGATATGATATATATCATTTTTTTAATTTTTGATACACCTAATGATGTAGACTTTAATTCTATTACCATATCATTTTGGGTGAATTTATGAGTCTTTAACATTTCTTCCGAATCTATTAAAAAAAATTATGGTGTGTAGTTTTTCTCAACAGATGAATATAAAACAAATATTACGATAATTCTCCTATCTAAAAAAAACTACTAAGATAATTCACTGAACTAATGAAGAAGCAGAAGGAAATACATATCTATACAAATGACTAATTTTATTAATATTTAAATTATATTCATATAACAAATGACCAATTTTATTAATAAGTAAATCATTACGTAATGCACATTTGTAATTTGTTAAAAAATAAAAGATTTATGTTTCGTAATTAACCAAGAATATTTGCATAATTATGGAAAAATCTGTTCCATAATTGACCAAGAATGTGTGCGTAATTACGAAATTTTTTTTCTTCATAATTGACCAAAAATGTTTGTGTAATTACGAAAAAAACTTTTATTCAACATATATGTTACTATTAGTAAAATTTTAAAATAAAAGGACAAAATCGAAAAGAAAAATAAAAAAATAAAAAAGACGAATCTCAACCAGTTCAGTGATTCTTATACATATAGATATACATAATACATACAAGCACCACTTTGACCATTTAGCCATGAAAGACATAAAATATTTAGTAATTTTTTAAGTCGTGTAAATAATTTTATAGTATAATTGGATTCGCCTCACCTGCACCTAAAAATAGATTTACTAGCAAACAGATAATGTTTGGTCATTGTACAATAACTTTTAAATCTTGACAAAATGTCGAAAAGACACATGAGCATACTCGCATTATTCCCTTTCTTTAATATGATCTAAGAAATGTCAAAAAAAAAAAAAAAAAAAAGTATACCCACAAACCTAACTAGAATTTGACATATAATTAGGAGGCAATGCAAAAAGGTTAGCGTGGAGCCCAAGTTTTAATCATGATTATGTGTAATAAGTAAGAGCAATGATAATTATATATGACAAAGAAAGGTTGAGAAGGTGACTAATGATAATTAGATTAATAAAGGGTTTTAATCATTAGTGGTTCTTCTCACATTGAACCCACCTTCACCTTTGAACAGGGTAGAGACACTTATTTATTTATTATTATTTTTTTAAAAGGTATACAAGAAGGGGGAGGCAAAACAAGAAAGCAAGAAAACAATCCTTTTGTTCTCTTTTTTCTTGATCATGTTTTGGGTGACAGAGAGACTCCAACCAACCCCTAACTAATAGCACATTTGTTCCAATTGTGTTGTTTGCTAACCAATCCTCTCTAATCATTTTTTTATCAGCGGAGGAAATTGAAGACAAGAAATAAATAAATAAACATCTAGAGCTAGTCTGCATTAACCCAACAGTATTAAGTCAAATCATTTCTTTATCCTTCCCTAAGTTCACATAATTAGTAATGTTTAGTTTTGTTTTGTATGGTCTAACTCGATCTCATAAATCTACAAGAAAAAATATGAGATTTGGGTGGCTAGTAGTAGAATATTTTAATAAAAATAATAATAAAAATAAGGGAAATATTATAATACATACTTTTAAAAAAGTGTCTATTATATGCCTTAATTATAATTTTTGTGATATTTGAGTATGATATATTGTGATATTAGTTATAACTTAATTATAACTCATTATGGTATTGGTAATTATGACTTAATTATGATTTTTTGTGATTATTATTTTGATTCAAACTGAAATAATTTTGGAGACAGGATCATTGCTATGACTTTCTCCTTGATGTCTGTGACATCCCAAAGAACGCGACGTCTTATAATTATATCATTGTTCACATTTGAATGCCTTATATCAAAATATGAAGTGATATGATGGAGACCTTAAATTTCTATAGAAATCAAATATATTTATATATATATATATATATATATTACTAAAGAGTTACGAGAAGATCTAAGACTTAATTGAAAACCATAGCATGAGCTTTAATACGAAGTAAGGAGCTTAATGATCCTAATCTAATGTACTCGACCAATTTATGTTATAAAAATTTTACTAATCGAGATTAATGTTAATTAAGCATGATTAGTGAACCTTAATTGGGATTAATTAAGTTAAGTAGGATTAAGTATAAAAATTAATTAATTAGTCCTAACCTAGGTTAATTGATCTAAGTAATCAAGATTAGTGAATTAATAAAGCTAATAAATTGATATCACTTTTTCCTTGCTACACCGGATAAAACCTTTTGTTCTAATCAAATAAATAGAAGAAGAACGTGGAGAAGTTGAGAATCAATGTGAAGAAGAGAGACAGTATTTTTAATTATAAACATGCTTGTTCAAGAAAATGAATGAAATTTAAGACAAATGAGAAATAGAAATATATTCTAATAAAATAATTCAAGATTGGAAATATATATATATATATATATATATTACTAAAGAGTTGGGGAAAGACGTAAGACTTAATTTGAGAACCATAGTATCAGCCTTAGTATTAATTGAGGAGCTTAATGATCGTAGTCTAATATGCTTGATCAATTCATGTTATAAAAATTTTACTAATTGGGATTAGTGTTGATTAAACATGATTAGTAAACCTTATTTGGAATTAACTAAGCAGGATTAAGTATAAACCTTAATTAATTAGTCCTAACCTAGATTAATTGAACTAAATAATCAAGATTACTGAATTAATAAAGCTAGTAACTTGATGTCACTTTTGCCTTGCCACACCAGATAAAATCTCCTGTTCTAATCAAATAAATAGAAGAAGAACCTGGAGAAGTTGAGAATCAACGTGAAGAAGAGAGAAAGGAAGAGAAAAGGGAGAAGGAAAGAGAGAATGAAGAGGAAAAGGAAACGGAAGAGGAAAAGAAAAAGCTACCAAAAACTCAACCAAGAAGTATTTCAAGGTAAGATTTCTATCAAAAAAACTTGTAGTAATCAATCCTAACATCTAAAATCAAGAAGAAACTAGGATCCAAATCAACCAAAAAGTATTTCAAGGTAAGATTTCTATCAAAAAAACTTGTAGTAAAAAATTCTAACATCTAAAATCAAGAAGAAACTAGGATCAAAATGGTTTAAGAATGAAGGTGTTAGGTAGTTTGGTTGGAGGATTTGATAGAAATCTTAAGAAATCATCCTTTTTGCTCTTGTTTGAGACATGTTTGATGCATATAGACCTTATATATATATATATATATAATAAAGTAGAACGGTTTTTAAAAATATATAAAATGTATCAGAGATACATTTGATTTCAAAGGCTCAGATTAATTCTGATAAACATCAATGGTCCCGATGATGCTTTGATTCTCGCCCAACACCCAAGTAGTCCTCTTCACAAGCGTCACTAACTTTATCCTCCCCACCTACCCATGTCTACCACCCACCCACTCTCTCTCTCTCTCTCTCTCTCTCTCTCTCTCTCTCTCTCTCTTTGATTTCAAATCTCTCATTCCTCTTTGTACCCATTTCTCTCTTTGGCTTCATCAGAGTTCACTCCGACTGTTGATCACTCTGACCACTCTCACCGTTGTTCACTTCGGCAACTCGGTTGCGACATCACTCCAACCACTCCGGTTGCTCAGTTTCCTATAAAAGGGTGTGAGAGTGAGAATCTAGGATTTTTATTTTGATAATCTAAGGATTTGAAGTCGATTTGGTGATCGCTCTCTTTTTCTCTCTCTGTCTCTTCACTCTTCCCTGAGTCCATCGATACTCTCAAGCTTCGCTCTCTCGCAGATCTCAAGTTTTGAATAGTCACTTCGAAGGCCCTCCCAAGGTCGTGTTTCTTGTCCTCGCGCGTCGAAATCTGCCTCTCGATTTCCTCTTGGGGAGCTTCTTCAAGGTTTTATGTCATTTTCTCGAGAAAATTATGATTTGAAAGTAGCTACGTAGGAAAATTTTGGAGGTTTTAGTGATTTTATGTTTTTTTTTTTTTTTTTTTTTTTGGGAGTTTGCAAAACGTTGATGTGGCTAGTTTCTTCTATATTCATTCGGAGCTTGGTTTTTTGTTTGATGAATCAACTACTAGATCATCCTTCTTCTACAATCGGCAATTAACTAATAGCATTCAGGTGATTTATGAATTTATGCTTCAATTTACTACAATGAGAATAGATAAACAACTATTGATTGTTTGGATGCTGAGAAAGAAAGAAAGAGGAAAGTAACTAAAATAATGCATGATTTTCATTTTTGCAATCTTTGATCCTTTGCCATACATAAAATGAAAATCTTTCTTCAATAAAGCTCAATTTGTAGCAAGTTTTTTCTTTATTGGTTTCATATCAGATGATAAAATTAAAAAAAATAAAATAAAGCTTTTTCAACTTTATTAACCTTTTTGCTTTGTTTTTGCTTTATGTACTTAGAATTAAGTTGTTATTTTTGGTGTTCTATTAGAATTGATTTGAGTAGTGATGTTGTAGGTGGGATGGGGAGAAGCGAGTATGATTCAACTAGAGAGGTTGGTATTAGAAGCAGCTCTTGAGGATCTAGCAAATCAGGGATTTATTTCTTGCTCCAAACATTTATCAATATTCATCAATAGAATAACAAAGTACTGCTTTTGCCTTATTTTTTTGTTCTAGACATTCATGAATACATAGGGTGTGAGAATCAAGGATTTTCTATGTAAATGTGAGAGTGTGAGAATCTATTGTTTGATATGATAATCTATTTTTACCTAATAAGATTTTTATTTGTAAAATGTGATAGGATTTTTATATGTAAAGCACAGAGCTTCAAAGAAACCCATAAATATTTATTGTGGTAAAGTGGTTTGGAAATTCTCTTGGATCCAGTTAGACGCTCTTGATCCTTTAATTGCTACCTAAAAAGGGGATGAACACTCCGATCGGGAGTGCCAGAATTAGCACTCTGACGGACAAGTCAATATCTTCTCAAATTTACTTTTATCTCAAGTTATCTAGTTTTTTTTTTTTTTTTTTTTTTTTTTTTTTTTTTTTTTTTTTTTACATACCTCTCTTTGGCTGAAACTCCTCCCCCTTTATATTATGTCTGGGCCCAAGCGTCGGGCCCACTCTTGATCTCGCACGTAATTATTTAGTCGGCCCTCCAGTCGAATGTTGGCTTCCATTCGGCTCCTTATATGGCCGATTCGTATATTCGGCATCATGAGCCTCTAGTCAGGGCCGAACTACTTTCGGCGTAATGTCTCAATCAGATTCCTTAACCTCTTCCTCGTTGATTATATTCAGCCTCCACAATTGCCCCCCGAACATATAAACTAATACCAGTTACTTGGCATGTTTGGTTTTGCGCGTGGAAAGTCAAAAATACGGCGCTCGCACTTCTTCCAATACCGAAGCGTTAGAATGAACACGATTTGGAAATCATTATAACTTCTCGCCCCTTCACACGCATTGCTCATTTAATGCGATTTGAAACCGCATTGTCCCTTCAAATATTTTTTGAATATGCAAGGCTTTCTGGTTGTCTCACAGTATCATTCCTTTTTCACGATCTCTGTGATTTCTGCCTGCTCCCCACTGTCCTTCTCTCTCTGACCTGTAAGTTCTTCTTATCTTTCTATTTCTTCCTCATTCTAGCTCCTATTTTCTTGTTCGTTTTTAGTTAGCATATTTTCTATTCCGATTTGAATAGAAAAACATTTGAAAGCTCTCCTTTCTACAGACCGTGTTTTCACCTTTCGTCGCCATTTCTCAATTCTGGATGACGTCCATCTATCACTCGTGGTAGATAGCGTAGTTGACATGGAGAGGATTGATGCAAGTACGATCATCTTTCCCCTCCTGTCAATCGTTGAGGGTGGAGTCTGTTTTACCCTTCATCCGTTTTTGAGGGCCATTTTTCGCCAAGGCATAACGTAAATTTTTATTGAATTATAATGGGCATAATAGAATTAAATCATCGACTTAGGATTAATCTAGGAATCTTTGTTATTCGGTACTGTTATGCCTTGGTGAAATCTTCTGGTCGGCAAAGACGCTACTTTCTTAGGGCCAAGGACACTGATCACCATTTGGTGACTATGTTTGCCAACTCTAGTAAACGTGTTGACGACGTCATGGTTGTTGTCCAAGGCAACTGGGAATTCGGCGAAGGCGAAGATCGCCTGGACCCTGTGCCTAGACAAAAAGGTGAACCAAGTGGCCGTACATACCCATTTCTCTTTCGTTTGCGCATTTCTTATATGTTTACTCGGCTTCGATTCCATGGACTTATCTTTTCGTTTGTGCAGGTAACGATCTGAAGGAAGCACTCATGTCGACCGACAACGCTGTGCTTGAGTAAGTCAAAACCGCACTCAAATTCTTTGGCCATCCAAACCTTCAAAAGCAAGGGTGGGCTGCCCACGTGCTGCTGCGATACGACCCAACATATTCGACTTTTTTGGCTGTAGATCATATCCCAATTCCAAGGCGTGAACAACATCTTATGGCACTGATCTTCCTAAACTTCAAGAGCCTTAGGGACATCGGCCTTGAGGGTTCAAATTCGGATCCAGGCGGTGAAGTCGGCGATCAGGTCACCAAGCAGCCGAGCCAGTCGAACTCGGACGGGTCTGAGGTTTGCTTGGAGGAGGATGTTGACACAGCTCTTAATTTGGCTTTTGAAGAAGTCGGTTTCAACCTCCCATTCACCTCAGGCAGAATTGGCATATCTTCTTTAGAATAGGATATTTTCACCGATCTAGAAGACCAACCCGGCACAGACCTTGAAAACAAGGCTGGGGAATTTGTAGACGTCCCTGAACGCCCCGGGAGGATGAGTCCCGTTCTGTTCGTTTTGGGCTTACTACAGTTCGGACTCAAATTGTCATGGTTCTTAATCTGAACCAAAGAGTTCAAATTCGGTAAATCGTTTTGGAAAATAGATTTTTGTAAAGAAGTACCAAGCATGGACTGCTTTGCCAGATACAAAGTCGCCACCTAAATATTTTATTTTGGGAGAATTTAGGAAACCCTGACTCATTTGCCTAAGGCCACGTGTCCGTCATCACCAAAGTTGTCTCGGCTCGGGAACTTGGGTACGATTGGGGAAGGTCAGCTATGAGCACCCCCGCTCGCCCGATCCAAAGATCGGCCTCTACTAACCATGATATCTAGTTTTGAAAATATTATGCGTTCTTATTCCGGTTATTAGCCTAGATTTACTATGTGATGCGCACAGCAAACAAGTATAGACTAAGTCGCCTAAATTGGAATAAAACATTTCATGTTTGTTTTGAAAACAGTTTGCTACTCACAAGTAGGCTAAAAGACAGATTTTGCCACCCTCGAGTGGGCTTAGAAAACATGGTTTTGCCACTCTCGAGGAGGGCTTAAGACTTGCATTCAATGCATTGTTCCAATTTAAGTAACCCAACCTTCACCCACAGGCATTTAGGCAGTTATAACACGTAAGCATATAGCCTCATGGTAAGTATGTTATCATGGCAACGCTCACACTCATGCAAGGATGCTAAAACATAAATGCTTACCGAGTACTCCAAGCCAAAACAGAAACTAGTTAGTAATCATATGCATGATCCTAGTTCATGTTTAAAATGGCTAATGCAACACATGCAAAGATACAATCTAGACAGGCTCGGCTATCCTAAACATGGCATGTGAAATGCGACAGATAACACGTATTCAATTTGGAATTGAAATACAATGCAGTTAGCATGATGCGCTGAGCCCGGTGCATGCAAGACAAATGTATAAATGCACGCATGCATAACATAATGTATGCTAATTTAAATATGTCCTAATACTAACCATCGAAAGTAGGTAAGTAAAAAGGAGAAAGAAGTGGGGGTTGGAAGACACGCACACACGCACCCACACTTATTACAAATTCGCCCTTGCTCGGAGGAACCAAAAGAATATACAAATTAATTAACCTACAAACTAATTAATTATTACAGACCACCTAACTAGTAGAAAGCAATAAACAGCCTCGGAAAGAGGGTCCGATGCATGCGTGCTCGGGTTTGCTCGGAAATTCGTCGCCATGCACAAGCTGCCTCTATTCTCCCTGCTCTGCTCCTCTGAAAATTGCACAAGTCCCAAGGTACACTCTATGGACACTGTGGAACACCACCGACCAAGGGGGATCACCACCGGCCAAAGGGAGTTGGTCATCGACCAATTATGGAGCTCTCGGCCATAAATATTTGGTCGGTCGGCAATATAGATGGTCGGCCGGCCAAAGATTCTTGCAGAAACCTGTTTTGACAGCAGCAAAGGAAAGACAAGGCATGGCAATGCATTTCAAAGCAAATGTTTGCACAAACACCCTCCTTATCATGTTCATGACTCAAAGGAGGATGGTCCTTGATTCTCGAACCACCAATCGCGCATTTCAATGCATGATGGCCCAAGAAACCAAGTGTGCCACTCAATATGAAATGAAATGCATACAAACAAACAAGAGGCCCAACCTCAACCATGGTTAATCAAGAGGAAAGTCATGCATGCCAAATGCAACCTAAGCATGAGAGCGAAGTATCCAACATGAGCATGGAGGCAAGTATGCAAGCATGCAATATGTACTAGGCACACAACCTAAGCAAATAAGCATGCAAGGCATGGAACAACTATGCTAATGACAAGCATGCAACAACACATGGGGCAAACATATAACAACATGTTAAGCAAACTAAAGCTACAAGAGTGCATGCCAAATGCACCTACCACTTAACCATGATAACAAGATGTTTATGGACCAAGTATGTGACAATATGCAAGGCTAATGTATACACAAACATTCATGCACACATGGTCCAATACTTGAGCATAAAAAGGCAGCTTTTAAGCACACTTAACATGGACAAATAGCATACACGATAAGCTTTGAAAACATGTAGAAGATGATGCCAAATCAACCTACCAATGCAAGCAAGGCATGCAACCAAGCCCAAGGACTTAAACCATGGTCAAGTGACACATGAAGCAAATAACCAAAGTGGACCAAAACAGTCCCAAATCATGCCAAAATGAGCCCCAAAAACCACTTAGATGGCATCTAAATGACCTAATCTTAGAGGCATGCACAATGGTATAAACAAGGAGCATAAGACACAAGCCTTTTAAAGCATTAAAGGGGCATCAAATGCAAGCATACAAGCATGCTATAAGGACTGAAATGGCATAACTAATGGTGCCAAACCATTGAAATGATGCAAATAGAGCATGCTAGAAGATCCAACACTCAAAGCCTACAAGCTAGGTTTCATGGTAGCTATACAAAGCAAGCCATGGATGGCCCGAACAACCAAAAATAGGACCTCAAACACACTAAAACATGCATAAAAGCTTCACAAAGCTAAGCCAAAATCATGCTAGAAGCAAGGCTCAAAGCACAAAGCATGTTAAGGCAATTTCATGGCATTACATGACAAGTATGCAAGGCATGCATGGTGTGTCTAAACCAAGTAAAAACAGTGCTATATCATGGCAAAATAAGCACAAATAACACTTAAGACATGGCCAACATAAACTTAAAAATGGTGCTCACACATGAGGCTAAAATGGCACTTTTTGAAGACAACAAGGAGAAGGGATGACCCTCCCCTTCTTAGGACCTTAAGACACCATCCTCACCATTGAAATCCCTCAAGATTTCAGTGGTGAGGAGGCCCAAACAAGGTGGTCCCGAAGCTCACCAAAAATAGCACAAAATGGGGCCAAACAAGGCCTAAGGGGGGTAAACAACCCCAAACACAAAAGTGATCTTAAAAAAACTTAAAAAGGAGCTCAAAATAAGACTTTTTTTAGTTTATGAAAAAGCTCGAAAATGCTTCTAAGTATGGCTAAAAGATGAAGCAAAATAAAGACCAAAAGAGGGTAAAGTATGTTACCCTTGTAGCCAAAAGGGGACAGCAGCTTCTTGGTCCAGAAAACCAGTCCCTTAGCCTCTGAAAATGTTCTCCAAGATGCTTAGAGTGATGGTGGAGGTGTTAGGATAGGAGGTGGTGTGTAATGGAGCCAAGAACTAAGCACTTTGAAGCTAAAATGTAGAGATATAAGAAGAGATGTATGTTTTTTTGCCTTGGACAAATTCTTTGGAACCCTTGCAATGGAAGAGGAGCTCTTCTTTTGTAGAGGAAGAAGGGTCCAAGATTCTTTTAAAAGCTTGGAGCAAAAGGGCCCAGAAGGCCAAGCTTCATGGAGAAACTAGGCAAAAGGGCCAAGCTTCTTGGAGAAGCTAGACAAAGGTTCAAGCTTCTTGGAGAAGCTAGAACAAAGATTCAAAAGGTTCAAGCTTCATCAAGAAGCTAAAACCAAGGGTTCAAAAGGTTCAAGCTTCCTCAACAAGCTAAAACAAAGGTTTCAAAAGGTTCAAGCTTCCTCAAGAAGCTAGAACTAAGGGTTCAAAAGGTTCAAGCTTCCTCAAGAAGCTAAAACCAAGGGTTCAAAAGGTTCAAACCCCCTCAAGAAAAGGTCTCAGCCAGAAAAAGTGGCCGATTGACCAAAATCAGTGGCCGGCCGACCAAACACAATGCCGACCGACCATCAATAGTGTCGACCGGCCCTCACCAATGGCCGATGGCAAGGAAACAAGGCTGGTGGCCTCAAGCTATGGCCGGTGAGGTGTGGGGATGACCTAAAAGCTATTTCCCTCCCTCAGAAGCAAAATAACAAGTGTTTGATGCAAAACCAAACACAAAACAAACAAGTCGAGAGGTCTTGAGGCAAGGTGCGCAGCCGAAACCTCCGAGAACTCAAGACGAGCATGAACGTGGATGATCATCGAGTGTTCAAACGATGATGTCCAAGTCTTGAGGACGGTCAAAAATAGGGTGTCTACAGTTGCCCCTCTTCAACAGAACTCGAAAGTCATAATAATGACGAGAGTGAGTGTCAAAGCCCAGAGACGACCCATTTTTGACAAGGCCGAAGACTCAGACAAAGCATACAAGCTACAGATAAAGGTATGTGCTCGAAGGTTGGGGCAAAATGCAACTGACAATGCAAGAAGCCGAGCATAACTTATGATCATGCAAGAAACATAGGGACGTATCTTGGTGTTTCGGAAAGGTATAAGCATTGGAACGTATTCCAAATTCTCTTCACCAAAGAGGGAGAAACATAGGGACGTATCCCGGTGTTCAGAGTGGTTCAAGCACTGGAACGTATTCCAAATGCTCTTAACCAAAGAGGGAGAAACATAGGGACGTATCCCGGTGTTTCAGAGTGGTTCAAGCACTGGAACGTATTCCAAATGCTCTTAACCAAAGAGGGAGAAACATAGGGACGTATCCCAGTGTTCAGGGACGTATCCCGGTGTCAAGGGACGTATCCCGATGTTCAGGGACGTATCCCGATGTTCAGGAAAGAGAAAGAAACATAAGGACGTATCCCAGTGTTTCAGAGTGGTTCAAGCACCGGAACGTATTCCAAATGCTCTTAACCAAAGAGGGAGAAACATAAGGACGTATCTCTGTGTTTCAGAAAGAGAAAGAAACATAGGGATGTATCCCGATGTTTCGGAAAGAAGGGAGAAGAATAGGGACATGTCCCGGTGTTTCGGAAGGAAGGAGAAACATAGGGACGTATCCAGGTGTTTTGGAAAGGAGAAGAAACATAGGGACGTATCCTGGTGTTTTGGAAAGGAGAAGAAACATAGGGACGTATCCCAGTGTTTCGGAAGGAATGAGAAACATAGGGACGTATCCCGAAGTTTCGGAAGGAAGGAGAAACATAGGGATGTATCCCGGAGTTTCGGAAGGAAGGAGAAACATAGGGACGTATCCCGGTGTTTCAGAAAGGAGAATAAACATAGGGACGTATCCTGGTGTTTTGGAAGGAATGAGAAACATAGGGACGTATCTCGGTGTTTCGGAAAGGAGGAGAAACATAGGGACGTATCCCGGTGTTTCGGAAGGAAGGAGAAACATAGGGACATATCCCGAAGTTTCGGAAGGAAGGAGAAACATAGGGACGTATCCCGAAGTTTCGGAAGGGAGGAGAAATATAGGGACGTATCCCGGTATTTTGGAAGGAAGGAGAAACATAGGGACGTATCCCAAAGTTTCGAAAGGAAGGAGAAACATAGGGACGTATCTCAAAATTTCGGAAGGAGGGAGAAACATAGGGACGTATCTCGAAGTTTCGAAAGGAGGGAGAAACATAGGGACGTATCCCGGAGTTTCGGAAGGAATGAGAAACATAGGGACGTATCCCGAAGTTTTGGAAGGAAGGAGAAACATAGGGACGCATCCCGAAGTTTCAGAAGGAGGGAGAAATATAGGGACGTATCCCGGTGTTTCGGAAGGAGAGAGAAACATAGGGACGTATCTCGGTGTTTCGAAAAGGAGAAGAAACATAGAGATGTATCCCGAAGCTTCGGAAGGAATGAGAAACATAGGGACGTATCCCAAAGTTTCGGAAGGAAGGAGAAACATAGGGACGTATCCCGGTGTTTCGGAAGGAGAGAGAAACATAGGGACGTATCTCGGTGTTTCGGAAAGGATAAGAAACATAGGGACGTATCCCGGTGTTCAGAGTGGTTCAAGCACTGGAACGTATTCCAAATGCTCTTAACCAAAGAGGGAGAAACATAGGGACGTATCCCGGTGTTTCAGAGTGGTTCAAGCACTGGAACGTATTCCAAATGCTCTTAACCAAAGAGGGAGAAACATAGGGACGTATCCCAGTGTTCAGGGACGTATCCCGGTGTCAAGGGACGTATCCCGATGTTCAGGGACGTATCCCGATGTTCAGGAAAGAGAAAGAAACATAAGGACGTATCCCAGTGTTTCAGAGTGGTTCAAGCACCGGAACGTATTCCAAATGCTCTTAACCAAAGAGGGAGAAACATAAGGACGTATCTCTGTGTTTCAGAAAGAGAAAGAAACATAGGGATGTATCCCGATGTTTCGGAAAGAAGGGAGAAGAATAGGGACATGTCCCGGTGTTTCGGAAGGAAGGAGAAACATAGGGACGTATCCAGGTGTTTTGGAAAGGAGAAGAAACATAGGGACGTATCCTGGTGTTTTGGAAAGGAGAAGAAACATAGGGACGTATCCCAGTGTTTCGGAAGGAATGAGAAACATAGGGACGTATCCCGAAGTTTCGGAAGGAAGGAGAAACATAGGGATGTATCCCGGAGTTTCGGAAGGAAGGAGAAACATAGGGACGTATCCCGGTGTTTCAGAAAGGAGAATAAACATAGGGACGTATCCTGGTGTTTTGGAAGGAATGAGAAACATAGGGACGTATCTCGGTGTTTCGGAAAGGAGGAGAAACATAGGGACGTATCCCGGTGTTTCGGAAGGAAGGAGAAACATAGGGACATATCCCGAAGTTTCGGAAGGAAGGAGAAACATAGGGACGTATCCCGAAGTTTCGGAAGGGAGGAGAAATATAGGGACGTATCCCGGTATTTTGGAAGGAAGGAGAAACATAGGGACGTATCCCAAAGTTTCGAAAGGAAGGAGAAACATAGGGACGTATCTCAAAATTTCGGAAGGAGGGAGAAACATAGGGACGTATCTCGAAGTTTCGAAAGGAGGGAGAAACATAGGGACGTATCCCGGAGTTTCGGAAGGAATGAGAAACATAGGGACGTATCCCGAAGTTTTGGAAGGAAGGAGAAACATAGGGACGCATCCCGAAGTTTCAGAAGGAGGGAGAAATATAGGGACGTATCCCGGTGTTTCGGAAGGAGAGAGAAACATAGGGACGTATCTCGGTGTTTCGAAAAGGAGAAGAAACATAGAGATGTATCCCGAAGCTTCGGAAGGAATGAGAAACATAGGGACGTATCCCAAAGTTTCGGAAGGAAGGAGAAACATAGGGACGTATCCCGGTGTTTCGGAAGGAGAGAGAAACATAGGGACGTATCTCGGTGTTTCGGAAAGGATAAGAAACATAGAGACGTATCCCGGAGTTTCGGAAGGAATAAGAAACATAGGGACGTATCCCGAAGTTTCGGAAGGAAGGAGAAACATAGGGACGTATCCCGATGTTTCGGAAAAGAGAGTATGCAAAACAATGCAAGGGAAAAGTGCATAACAATGCAAGTGAAAAGGTGCATAACAATGCGACTGGGAAGTTCATCACAATGCAAGTGGAAGTGGGTGTGCAGCGCAAGTTAGAGATGCATGACAATGCAACTAGAGTGTGCGTGACAACGCAACTAAAGAGTGTGCATGACAATGCAAGTAAAGATGTGCACAAAAGAAGTGCGATAAAATGCATTTTCTATGCAAGTATGGGGGCATTTTCGATGCAACATGGAAAGCATATTCTATGCAATATTGAAGACATATTCCGTGCATGAGACAAGCATATTCTGTGCAACATTGAAAGCAAAGCATATTCTATGCGGAATCGAAAGCAAGCACATTCTATGCGTGAATCATAACGATGCGTGGCACGCATGTAACAAAAGTGTATATGAAAGTGCACATTCTATGCAATAGAGGGGCATCAAACATGTACTCTGGAGCCTCCGATTTACCTCTCAGAGGACTTGGTAACACGTTCAACTCAAAAGGGGACACCCTACCTATATTAGCGAGAGATAACATCTGCATGTGAAAACCACAGGTGCTGCTTGGATTGCCGTTCTGACTTGAAGCAGGCTTAAGTTTGGGGTCGAGATATACTCATACTCCAGAGAAAGGCGAGGCCTGAGAAGGTGCACCTGGAATGCAGTCTCGAAACTACCAAAGTTAAAACATGTTAAGATGTTCCAAATTTTCCTACTTTTCTTTTGCTTTGCAATTGGAACCCACATAGCTTCAGATAGGTCCTTGTTTTACTGTTCACACTTATCGGGGGTGGACCCTGCCATTTTATGAAAGAACAAATACTGTTTTGTACAAATACAGAGAATGACACAGCACTCTGAGCACAAGTTGATTTTTTTGAAATTGAAATGAGTTCTTGACCAGGTATTGAGCCTACGACGGAACACAACGCACCACGACTCAAACAATGGAAGACAAAAGGTAAACAACCTAAACACATCGAGAAACACTCGAAACGACTTGAGACAAAACAAAACAAAAGACACAACACACAAACGTGTTACAAAAACGAGAGACCTCAGACCACGAGGAGCCAGTTTCTCCGGGTATGTTTCCCACCCTTTCTCATTTGTGATTCTCACATCACTCGGCCCTCAGGCTCTGTTTTTCTAAAAAAGCCTTTTTCTCACTTTTTCTCTCAGCGCACATCTCTCTATTCTTCAATATCTCATTTTTTATCCCTCCCCTGGGTGGTTGATGGATAAACAGAAAGTTGTGGGCTCTTGCCCCTAGCATTCTGCTAGATTCTTCTTCTTGTTCACAACAGTGAGTTTCTCCCAGAGAGGGGCTGCGCGATAACTGGGCAGGTAGCAAATCTGCAGTTGACATCGGTTGACGATGCTCTGCTGGCGAGTTTGGATGTGATCAGATCTGTCCAGATAAGGGAATGGAATATCTTGTCCCATTCCGATTCGTGCTTCGCACTTGGCTTGATACCTCGTTGCTTGGAGGATGTGAGAGCTTTCTGCCCTTTTGCGGTTAGCTTCAGTGGTGCCCTTGTCCAGCAGGTATGGTGCCCTTTCTGGCAAGTGCGTTGATAAAGGGGAAAGGACAGAAAACCTGACTCAACTGTGCCCCTATTTCATCATTTTGACCATTTTTTATTTTTGCTTTCTACTAAAACAATTTTGACCAATATGAGAGTTAGATTAACATACTTGTTCAATTTTTGATTTGAAAATCATGCAGGTCAGGTTATGAGCACTGAAAATTTTCTTTTTTTGGGTCCAAGAAATGGTCCAGTTTTGGAAAGTGAAATAATTTTCGAGAAAATAGTCAACCTCAATAAAAAAATTTCAAAAACTATTTTTGCAAACGATCAATGCTCGACGAGCACAGAACTTACTCTCGAGATGCACAACCTCGGATCGGAGGCAATGGAAAATTGCCCCTTGTTTGGATGGTACTGCATGGCAACGGAAAGTTACCCCTGGTTTGAATAGCGACTCATAACAACGGAACGTTGCCCTTTGTCTGGATAACGCTACAGCATGTTGTAAATAGTTCTCCGTAGTGATGATCACAACCGAGCTCTCGGATACAGAGAAGACGAAGATGGTTAAAACTAATATATGGACACAGTCGCTTTGAAAGCGTTGGGGGCTGGACTTCAAGATGAAGTTACCTACGTATCCCAAACATGGGAATCAAGCCTCACGTAGTTTAGGTTAAGGTACACTCGGGTATTAACCTCTCCTTTTGCGCTCTAACTTTTGCCAAGGCTGCCTTTTCTGGGTTTTCAACCTTGCGAGCTTTGTTCTTCTTTTCTTTTCAATTCTTTTCATTTTTTTTTTATCTTTTCTTTTCTTTGTATTTTTTCTCTTTTTCTTTTTTCTTCATTCTTTGTATTTTTTCTCTTTTTCTCTTTTTTTTTTCTTCTCCTTTTTTTTCTTGCTCTAACTTTTGCCTGGGTCGCCCTTCTGGGTTTTCGGCCCAACAAGCCTCTCAAGGGTAAAAGTGTAGCTTTGTCCATGTCAAATGGTTTTGAGATCCTAAAGTCATTTGAATCCAGGAGAATGGCTGTTGTTCACTGACGATGCAGGAGTCCATCCAATGGGGGGCTGAATTTGCCCCTAGTGTTGTGGATCGGAACTCAGTTTTTCTTCAGCAATACTTTCTTCTTTCCTTCCTCTGGGATTTGGCATTCTTGCTGACCTTCTTTGATTTGTGGAATGATCCATCTTCGGCTCTTCGAGCACATTTGAAATTCTATGCCCCAGGGGTGCTTCTGATCTAGCTTTGC
The DNA here is from genome assembly GCF_055761805.1 of Camellia sinensis. Classification (NCBI taxonomy): domain Eukaryota; kingdom Viridiplantae; phylum Streptophyta; class Magnoliopsida; order Ericales; family Theaceae; genus Camellia; species Camellia sinensis. The sequence goes on from NC_138969.1 coordinate 94,235,943, forward strand.
AAGCTTCTTTTGATGACATCTGGTCTTCTTGATCTGACTTCTTGCCTCTTGTTCGAGGGCTGCTTTGAATCTAGTTACACAGGCCTCACATTATGGTTGACCGTTGAACGTTCTGAATCTAAGTTCAAGGTCTGAAAGGCAGGGGTCGAGTCTCGAGGGTGAGAGCGATCCTAGGCTGCACAATCTCAAGAGCGATTCCACTCAGGTCTTCGTAGGATCGCGTAAAATATTTTTTTTTTAAAATTTTTTTTAAGAAAGTGACTAATCGCTCGCGCTGAAGACAATGTTGAACCAATCTGGATCAAGCCAGGATCCTTCTCAGCACTCATGTTAACAAACATGATCTCAATCATTAAGGGCCTAGCATGTCTCTCTTTCTCTCAATTGATCAAGTTTTGCAAAACCCGAGGAATTCCTTCCTCTTCGTTTTCATCACAATGTTCAAAAAGTTTTTGAAAAAACTTAGGTCAATGCAATGATTTAAAAGGCACAGAAGAGCAGGCGAAAAGTACTGCCAGTTCATTCCAAAATTTCTGGCACAACTAGCACACGGCAGAAACAAACACAAGAGTACGAAAATGTACTGCTGTTTCATTTAGATCTGTTGGCCCAACTAGCTCCAAGTAGCAATAAGTACAAAACATGACAGCCACAGCTGTTTCATTTAGATTTCCCAGTTGCAACTGGCTCCACGACAGAAACAGACTCAAAAAAGAAAGCAAAGAGACAAACACAAAACAAAATAGTGATATCCGAGGTAACACCCCCGAAATCACTCGACTCTGACACAACAAGACAAACTCGATACAACAAGACTGACGCGACTGACTCAGTATGAAAAGACTGACTCAATACAAAATGACAAGACTGACCCAATACCCAAGTCAGAAAGCACAAAAACTAGCATTCGCAAATGCTCAAAACAGTGCGTGCCATACGCCACATCTGAAGTAAATCGAGCGCCATCCGTAGGTGGTTCATCCCCTGATCACATGGTCACATTATCCCCCACAAGTTCACTGATCAAATTCCGATAGACTTTGCAGAGCTTGGCGCGACGATTACCTCATTGTCAATCAGATTTTGTATCTCGTGGCGGAGACGGACGCAACTGTCAGTGTCATGACTGGTTTGTTGATGGAAAGCACAATACTTAGTCAGGTCATGCTTTGGAGGGAGAGGATCGGGTAGGGGCTGTTGTTCTAACGGTTTCAGATGTCCTTTCCTGAGTAGGACCCCTAGAGCTTTAGACAAAAGCATATAGAGTGGGGTGAAAACCCTCTTGCCTCGGGGTAGATAGTCTGAAGTTCAGGGGTTTGAAGTGGATGCACCAACAAAGGGGGTGGCTACTCTTGGTGTGGTGGTAGTGACCATGCCCACTTCAAAAGATCTTGCAGCTGCATCACCGCTCGTGGTCACACTTGAGTTGCGGAAAAACACCCTCCTGGGCTGCTCCTTCTCTTGGTCAATGAGGCCCTACTTCATAGCATCTTCGATCTATACCCCAATCTCGTGCAGGTCTGCAAAGGTGGGAAGGGGTAGGACAATAAGCTTTTGCATCAGCCTGGGTTGGAGGTTACGCACAACCATCCTTATCTGGTCTTTGTCGGAAGGCCTTATAGCCATCATCGAGGCTTTTGCTCTCCATCTCGCCACAAACACTGAAAAACCCTTCTTTGGCTCTTGGCGGGTGACTTCAAGATCACGAATTGTGACCTCGATTTGTGTGTTGTAGGAGTATTGAGCAGTGAAGGCTTCAGCTATTTCTTCCCAATTTTGTTTCACAGAGTTCTCCAATTTTGCATACCAGATTGCGGCTATCCCAGGCATGGTTCGGCCGAATAGTGATAGCTTCTGAGCTGTGGTCAAACCCATTGGTCTCAGGATATCAGAAAACAGTTGGAGGTGTACCATTGGGTCTTCAGAGCCATCGAATCGATCGATATGTGGCATCTTGAACCGATCCGGTAATGTCACCACTGAGTCGGTATAACCATCCTCTATGTCCAGAATGGATTTCATGCCTTGAGCCTTCTTGAACAGCTTTTCAAGCTTGCTCACTTTTAGCGCCGTTGGATCCGTCTCAAACTCAGAAGGGGAGTCCGGTAGATTGATGAGTGTCTTGGATAGCTGGGGTAGAACCGGGGGCGGAGTTGGCCCGACTGGAATGTCCGTATCATCTTGGACATTCTGAACATTCGCCGTCTCCCTGGGTATTGAGACTCTTGGTGGGGGAGGAGCTTGGTGCGAAGTGGATGCCCCGGCTTGCTGCTATAGCCTGGTGATTGTCTCTGCCTGTTGGGCTATGACCACGGTCTGTTGCTCGGCGAATTCTACTTGACGGACAGCGTCTTGCTGCATGGCTTTCATACTATCCTGGAGTTGGCGCACCATCTCTTCCAGACCCGACATATTGTCCAGATCTAACTGAGCAACCAGTATATCTGTGTCTGCAGTAGGCTCGGAAATCTCAACCCAACTGCTCAAAGATCACTGATCTGGTAGTTGTTGTACTGGTGGTCTGTGCCTGACTAGCCTTCTCTGGCCCTGATTATCCTTGAACTGAGTCTCTGACCTAACAAAGTCTATCAGCACAAATCCAATGTACCCGGGGGATAGTGGAGCCTTCTGAAGCTATGATTCCAGGACTACCCTAGCAAAAGAGAAAACAGACAGCATCTCAGCCCAATTTCTGGAATAGATATGAGCATAGTAGAATGACTGTGCCCTTTACTGAATTCTGCCCCAAAATTCTGCCTGTAAACCGATACCCTCAGGTAAACTGAATCCCAAAATACTGAACTGGTGCCCGTAGGCCTGATGCCCAAACTTGCAAACTGATACATGCATTCCCCGTAGAGGCCAACTCTAAAGCACATAACAGATAAATGAGAGCCAAAACACCCCTATGTTGGGGTAAGGTTTTCCTGTCCTATTTTGTCAGGAGTTAGGGTTTCACAATGCACGCATCGGTTTCAAACAACCTATGATCGGGTAAACAACCTGTCCTAACTTGGAATGGTCACTATGGATTCCGAATATGCACTAGGTCGAACGGTTAAAAGGGTTCCTCGGTAAAAATCGGGGTTTGTGTTCCCATACTGGCAGAGCCCGCAACCGGTCAGCCTTATGGTCATGCCTTGACAAGGCAAGCCTCCGGCAAACCGTTCAGGAATAGCATATGGCCAACACGGTGTCCTAGGCGCACCAATGTACATACAATGCAAAGAAACACATAAGTGTAGTCAAAACAAGATATCATGAGTTCGAGTCAAGTTCTCTATTATCCCCAGCAGAGTCGCCAGAAACTGTAGACGTCCCCGAACGCCCCGGGAGGATGAGTCCCGTTCTATTTATTTTGGGCTTACTACAGTTCGGACTTAAATTGTCATGGTTCTTAATCTGAACCAAAGAGTCCAAATCCGGTAAATCGTTTTGGAAAATAGATTTTTGTAAAGAAGTACCAAACATGGACTACTTTGCCAGATACAGAGTCGCCACCTAAATATTTTATTTTGGGAGAATTTAGGAAACCCTAACTCGTTTGCCTAAGGCCACGTGTCCGTCATCACCAAAGTTACCTCGGCTCGGGAACTTGGGTACGATTGGGGAAGGTCAGCTATGAGCACCCCAGCTCGCCCGATCCGAAGATCGGCTTCTACTAACCATGATATCTAGTTTTGAAAACATTATACGTTCTTATTCTGATTATTAGCCTAGATTTACTATGTGATGCGCACAGCAAACAAGTATAGACTAAGTCGCCTAAATTGGAACAAAACATTTCATGTTTGTTTTGAAAACAGTTTGCTACTCGCAAGTAGGCTAAAAGACAGATTTTGCCACCCTCGAGTGGGCTTAGAAAACATAGTTTTGCCATTTTCGAGGGGGGCTTAAGACTCGCATTCAATGCATTGTTCCAATTTAAGTAACTCAACCTTCACCCACAGGCATTCAGGTAGTTATAACACGTAAGCATATAGCCTCATGGTAAGCATGTTATCATGGCAACGCTCACACTCATGCAAGGATGCTAAAACATAAATGCTTACCGAGTACTCCAAGCCAAAACAGAAACTAGTTAGTAATCATATGCATGATCCTAGTTCATGTTTAAAATGGCTAATGCAACACATGCAAAGATACAATCTAGACAAGGCTCGACTATCCTAAACATGGCATGTGAAATGCGACAGATAACACGTATTCAATTTGGAATTGAAATACAACGCAGTTAGCATGATGCGCCGAGCCCGGTGCACGCAAGACAAATGTATGAATGCATGCATGCATAACATAAGGTATGCTAATTTAAATATGTCCTAATACTAACCATCGAAACCAGGTAAGTAAAAGGGAGAAAGAAGTGGGGGTTGGAAGACATGCACACACGCACCCACACTTATTAAAAATTCGCCCTCGCTCGGAGGAACCAAAAGAATATACAAATTAATTAACCTACAAACTAATTAATTATTACAGACCACCTAACTAGTAGAAAGCAATAAACAGCCTCGGGAAGAGGGTCCGATGCATGCGTGCTCGGGTTTGCTTGGAAATCTGTCGCCATGCACAAGCTGCCTCCGTGCTCCCTGCTCTGCTCCTCTGAAAATTGCACAAGTCCCAAGGTACACTCCATGGACACTGTGGAACACCACCGACCAAGGGGGATCACCACCAGCCAAAGGGAGTTGGTCATCGACCAATTATGGAGCTCTCGGCCACAAATATTTGGTAGGTCGGCAGTATAGATGGTCGGCCGGCCAAAGATTCCTGTAGAAAGTTGTTTTGATAGCAGCAGAGGACAGACAAGGCATGTCAATGCATTTCAAAGCAAATGTTTGCACAAACACCCTCCTTATCATGTTCATGACTCAAAGGAGGATGGTCCTTGATTCTCGAACCACCAATCGCGCATTTCATTGCTTGATGGCCCAAGAAACCAAGTGTGCCACTCAATATGAAATGAAATGCATACAAACAAACAAGAGGCCCAACCTCAATCATGGTTAATCAAGAGGCAAGGCATGCATGCCAAATGCAACCTAAGCATGTAGGCTAAGGATGCAACATGAGCATGGAGGCAAGTATGCAAGCATGCAAGCATGCAATATGTACTAGGCACACAACCTAAGCAAACAAGCATGCAAGGCATGGAACAACTATGCTAATGACAAGCATGCAACAACACATGGGGCAAACATGTAACAACATGTTAAGCAACCTAAATCCACAAGAGTGCATGCCAAATGCACTACCAATTAACCATGATAAAAAGATGTTTATGGGCCAAGTATGTGACAACATGCAAGGCTAATGTACACACAAACATTCATGCACACATGGTCCAATACTTGAGCATAAAAAGACAGCTTTTAAGCACACTTAATATGGACAAATAGCATACACGATAAGCTTTGAAAACATGTAGAAGATGATGCCAAATCAACCTACCAATGCAAGCAAGGCATGCAACCAAGCCTAAGGACTTAAACCATGGTCAAGTGACACATGAAGCAAATAACCAAAGTGGACCAAAACAGTCCCAAATCATACCAAAGTGAGCCCCAAAAACCACTTAGGTGGCATCTAAATGACCTAATCTTAGAGGCATGCACAATGGTACAAACAAGGAGCATAAGACACAAGCCTTTTAAAGCATTAAAGGGGCATCAAATGCAAGCATAAAAGCATGCTATAAGGACTGAAATGACATAACTAATGGTGCCAAACCATTGAAATGATGCAAATAGAGCAAGCTAGAAGGTCCAACACTCAAAGCCTACAAGCTAGGTTGCATGGTAGCTATACAAAGCAAGCCATGGATGGCCCGAACAACCAAAAATTGGACCTCAAACACACTAAAACATGCATAAAAGCTTTACAAAGCTAAGCCAAAATCATGCTAGAAACAAGGCTCAAGGCACAAAACATGTTAAGGCAATTTCATGGCATTACAAGACGAGTATGCAAGGCATGCATGGTGTGTCTAAACCAAATAAAAACAGTGCTATATCATGGCAAAATAAGCACAAATAACACTTAAGACATGGCCAACATAAACTTAAAAATGGTGCTCACACATGAGGCTAAAATGACACTTTTTTAAGACAACAAGGAGAAGGGATGGCCCTCTCCTTCTTAGGACCTTAAGACACCATCCTCACCACTGAAATCCCTCAAGATTTCAGTGGTGAGGAGGCCCAAACAAGGTGGTCCCGAAGCTCACCAAAAATAGCACAAAATGGGGGCAAACAAGGCCTAAGGGGGGGGGGTAAACAACCCCAAACACAAAAGTGATTTTAAACAAACTTAAAAAGGAGCTCAAAATAAGACTTTTTTCAGTTTATGACAAAGCTCGAAAATGCTTCGAAGTATGGATAAAAGATGAAGCAAAATAAAGACCAAAAGACGGTAAAGTATGTTACCCTTGTAGCCAAAAGGGGACAACAGCTTCTTGGTCCAGATAACCAGTCCCTTAGCCTCTGAAAATGGCCTCCAAGATGCTTAGAGTGATGGCGGAGGTGTTAGGATAGGAGGTGGTGTGTAATGGAGCCAAGAACTAAGCACTTTGAAGTTAAAATGTAGAGATATAGGGAGAGATGTATGTTTTTTTGCCTTGAACAAATTTTTTGGAACCCTTGCAATGGAAGAGGAGCTCTTCTTTTATAGAGGAAGAAGGGTCCAAGCTTCTCTTAGAAGCTTGGAGCAAAGGGGCCAAACTTCTCTTAGAAGCTTGGAGCAAAAGGGCCAAGAAGGCCAAGCTTCTTGGAGAAGCTAAGCAAAAGACAAAGGGTTCAAGCTTCTTGGAGAAGCTTGAACGAAGATTCAAAAGGTTCAAGCTTCCTCAAGAAGCTAAAACCAAGGGTTCAAAAGGTTCAAGCTCCCTCAAGAAGCTAAAACAAAGGGTTCAAAAGGTTCAAGCTTCCTCAAGAAGCTAGAACCAAGGGTTCAAAAGGTCCAAGCTTCCTCAAGAAGCTAAAACCAAGGGTTCAAAAGGTTCAAACCCCCTCAAGAAAAGGTCGCAGCCAGAAAAAGTGGTCGATTGACCAAAATCAGTGGCCGACCGACCAAACACAATGCCGACCGACCATAAATAGTGCCGACCGGCCCTTACCAATGGCCGGCGGCAAGGAAACATGGCCGGTGGCCTCAAGCCATGGCCGGTGAGGTGTGGGGATGGCCTAAAGCTATTTCCCCCCCTCAGAAGCAAAACAATGAGTGTTTGATTCAAAACCAAACACAAAACAAACAAGTCGAGAGGTCTTGAGGCAAGGTGCGCGGCCGAAACCTCCGAGAACTCAAGACGAACACGAACGTGGATGATCATCGAGTGTTCAAGCGATGATGTCTAAGTCTTGAGGACGGTCAAAAATGGGGTGTCTACAGAATCACTCGCACAGATGGCTAAAATGAAAAATACCAAAAAGATGGCAACCCGAAAGAAGGCCGAAACCACTAGATCAATACCCCCACCATCCATTCTTGTTGAGGAAATGGAGCAAGAAACTGTTGTGGCCGACTTCATCATTGAACAACAACCGAGCGATTTAGTTTCTGAACAAAAGGGGGAGAAACGCTTCGTTGAGATAGAGGCCAACTCTTCCAATGAGTTAACCGATAAACGGCCTCGAATAGAAGAGTCCAAAGACTTGGCGGCGCCGTTTATTATCCAACCCAGAATGAAGAATGCGCCGGTTTCTGCCGATGCGTTGGCTATGAAAGACCCCGTCATGGCCCTAAGCATGGCTTCATCAATTTCTTTGCCGATGGACAAGGCTGCATTCCGTGTAGAACCGGATGTGGTTTCAATAGCATTAGCTACTCAGTTGGCGATATTGGTACGTAATTGGCAAACTTCATACTTTGTTTCTTTGGTATGTCGACTACCTTACTCATGTTTTGTTTCAGGTAGCGGGTAGAATCGTAGAAATTGGCCATCATCACTATGATGCTGTCGAGCAAATCGGCGTACTTAAAGCTGAGATTGAAACCGAAAATGCAAAAGTTAAATAGGCACTAGCAGAATTGGCGGTGGTGTCTCTTAAAGCCGAGTTTGCGGCTAAAAAGGCGAAAGAAGAGCGAGAAAGGGCCAATGCAGAAGGAAAAAAGGCTAGACGTGCCGATCTACTCAGGGTGGCCGCCAAGGAAAGGGCGAATATGAGTGATGATGCGCTCAAGTTGGCCAAAGAAGCGATCGCGAAGCTAAAGGCTGATTTGGAAGAATCAAAGAAAGCAAAAGAAATCGCCGACTCAGAGATTCCCAAGGCGTTCGATGCTAGAGAGAATGCGGCCATGGAGAAGTATGTGGAGGAGGTATTGAAGTTTGAGAACCGGGGCTTCAAACACGGCTGGCTTAAAGCCCTGGCGGCCGCTAATGTGACATTAGAGCAGTTGATTCCATACGAGCAGTTGAAGGTTGAGTCGTTGGAGTCTGACCTCGAAGAATAAATAGTGTTAGTGTAATTTTGCTTTATGTTAGGTATCTTCTGTATGTAGTATTTAAGGTTTTTTCTTATTTTGTTTAGAAGTCATTCGTAGGGAAGTTTTCTTGTATAAAGTGACGGTTGTATGTATCCAGTTTATTAATGAAAAATCGCCTTTTTGTCTATGTTTTGTATTTCCTAATTTAAATTAATGGCTAAGTAGGACAATTTAGCGTAATTCAACATTAAATCTACCCTTGCAACATTTGGCTATAACATATTCTGCTGAATAAAACATATGGCTCAATGCTAAGATCGTCTGGCCAAGTGGAGTAGTGTATCATGATTCAACCATAACATAATCTGCTGAATATACTCATATATCTACCCTTGCCCCATTTGGACATGTCGTTCCAGAGCCGAATAAGACATATGGCTCGATGCTAAGCTCGTCTGGCTAAGTACGGCAGTGTATCGTGATTCGACTATAACATAATCTGCCGAATATATTCATATATCTGCCCTTGCCCTATTTGGTCATGTCATTCCAGAGCTGAATAAAACATATGGCTCAATGCTAAGCTTGTCTAGCCAAGTGGAGCAATGTATCATGATTCAGCTATAACAAAATTTGTCGAATAAAACATACGGCCTAATGCTAAGCTTGTCTGGCCAATTGGGGCAGTGTATCGTGATCCAGCTATAACATAATCTGCCGAATATATTCACATATCTGCCCTTGCCTATTTGGACATGTCGTTCCAAAGCTGACTACATACATGGTGTTAGCTGTGGCGCGCATCAGAAATGGTGCATCTGTAATTAATGAACGAGGTACCTAGTATTTAAGAGGTCTCAGGCATTGTGGAACAGATTTGACACGAATGACGAAAGGAGTAGTTGATAATTTGAGAACGAGTAGAAACTTGAGTGTTGACGGTGGTCGTGAGTAGGGCCATAGATGTCTCAAAGATTATTTTTCAACAGTAAAGGAGAAGGAATGAGTTTAACGGAGCTGGATACTAAAATGCATCGCGCTACTGGGGTCGAAGCTCAGAGAACAGGAAACGTGACAACAGAGGGGAGGGAGCGACGTCGATCGCCCAGTCGTCGAAATAGGTCCCCCAGAAGAGGTGAAGTAGTGAAGTCCCCCAGAAATAGGGTGCAGCAACGAGGGGGTTCAAAGACCGTGAGTGGGCATGCCATTATAGAAAGTGAACCGAGTAGACCACGGCACCTGCTGAGCTTTTCGGTCTTTATTGGGAACAAACCAATGACCGAAACGCACTCAATAGTCCATGACCCTAACGTGGCGGTGGAATTCACGCGACAAATATTCCCACCAGAGGTGCAACAGTCACTTCTCAGCCGTGGTGATTACGAGGTTTTTAGGGACAGTATACATGGGTCAATTCGAGGACTTTACAACGTGTATGGAGTCGGCATGCGTCTGCACGCGGCGAAAAGAGAGCTTGAGCAGAAGGATGGGCGCATTTGGGATTTGGAGTGCTACGTGGAGAAGGCAGAGATTGAGCTAAAAAAGGCTAGGGCAGTTAAGACACAGTCGGCGTGTGCCAGAAACCCGATTGTCCCGGACAGAGTCAACCAGTGCCTACTGGATCATGCTATGGCTGATAGGGAAATGGCGAACATGTTCGCCAAAGAGGCTATAAGAACTCGGGCCTATGAAGAAGGCTTTTTTGACGGCCGAAAAATTGGCATTGAAAAGACTAAGGAAAAATTGGCAGAAGACGTTTGTTGATGCAAAAACCACGGCTTCAAGCATGGTTGGGTTAGGGCTTTATGAGCCGCGGGCGTCGACTTGGATTCTCCGTTATACAAAGAGTACAAATTTCCCTTCGAGGATTTTGATGCTGAGAAGACGGACGACGAAGAGAAAGGCGCCGAACCGGACAAAGCCTAAATATTGTACTTTACATCCTAGTAGGACTCATGTACTAGCAGGAGGAAATCACATTAATTGAAATAAATATTCATTGTTCTTATGCCTTATCAATCAGTGCATTTTTGTGTTCCAATGCTATTCTATTGTCCTTAGCTTGTATCTTTTGAACGTTGTGTTTATTAGCTCTCGTAAATTGACTGCTTTGTATAGACAATGTATATATTTGAATAACCCTCTCAGCTGTGAACATACACGAATGCCACTCCAAATCTAGAGGCGTATTTGACCCAAACGTGAACATGCACGAAGGGTGCTCCGAATTTGAAGGCTTATTCGGCCCAAACGTGAACATGCACGAAGGGCGCTCCGAATCCGGAGGCTTATTTAGTCCAAACGTGATCATGCATGAAGGGCGCTCCGAATCCGGAGTCTTATGGCCAATCGTGATATCCATGAAGGGCGCTCTGAATTCAAATGATTATTCAGCCCAAACGTGAACATGCACGAAGGGCGCCCCGAATCTAGAGCCTTGTAGCCAATCATGATATCCACGAAGGGCGCTCCGAATTCAAAGGCTTATTCGGCCCAAACGTGATCACGCACGAAGGGCGCTCCGAATCCAAAGTCTTGTGGCCAATTGTGATATCCATGAAAGGTGCTCTAAATTCGAAGGATTATTCGGCCCAAACGTGAACATACACGAAGGGCGCTCCGAATCCAGAGTCTTGTGGCCAATTGTGATATCCACAAAGGGCGCTCCAAATTCTGAGGCTTCTTCAGCCCAAACATGAACATGCATAAAGGGCGCTCTGAATTTGGAGTCTTGTGGCCAATCGTGATATCCACGAAGGGCACTCCGAATTTGAAGGCTTATTTAGCCCAAACGTGAACATACATGAAGGGCGCTCCAAATCCGGAGTCTTGTGGCCAATCGTGATATCCACGAAAGGTGCTCCAAATTCGAAGGCTTATTTGGCCTAAACGTGAACATCCACGAAGGGCGCTCCGAATCTGGAGTCTTGTGGCCAATCGTGATATCCACGAAGGGCGCTCCGAATCCAAAGTCTTATTTATCATTTAACCATTTTTGACGAGACGGTGATAAAAAAGGCATATTTCATTGTAGAATACGCAGATGCGTACATGTTAGCATAGCAGCAAAAATAAAAAAATGAACTGGCATGCCGTACAAGTTAGCTTAATGATAAAATTTACACAAACGGGTTCAATTCTAAGGGTGTGGTAAACTTTTGCCAGACATGTCTAAAAGCCGATACGCCCCTGTTTCGGCAATTGAATCAGTCGGGTAATGACCGTTCCCGTTGGGGCGAATTTACCGTCTTGCGGATTCTTAGTAGCAAGAAGCACTTTCTTGAGGATCAATTCTCCAGGTGTATAATGACGCAACTGCACGCGCTGGTCATACGACTTGGCGCTGCTGATACCGCGCTATGCACGTAAGAGCATGATATCGGCGATCTTCAATCAAAGTCAGATCTAAGGCCAACATCATGTCATTATGCCCTACGTAAAAAACCTTAGATTTTAGTGTGGGCAGGCCAATTTCAAGAGGGATAATAGCCTGTGCCCCAAAGCACAAAGCAAACGACGTTTCTCCAGTAAACCGCCTTGGAGTGGTGCGATGAGCCCACAATACGCTGGTCAACTCTTCAACCCATTTGCCCTTGGCCTTCTCCAATCGTTTCTTGATGCCGTCTAGGATCACCTTGTTGGAAGCCTCAACCTGACCGTTGCTTTGTGGGTGCACCGGTAAAGAAAAGTATGTCCAGATACCATATGTATTACATAACTCCCGGTAGATGCCACAATCGAATTGGGTGCCATTGTCAGATACAAGTGCTCTTGGTATACCAAATCGAGTTATAATGTTTTTCTATACAAAGCATTTAACATCGACATCTCGAATATGTGTTAATGCCTCTACTTTGACCCACTTTGTAAAATAGTCTATTGCAACGATTAGGAATCGTTTGTTTCTTGGAGCCTGCAGTAATGGTCCGACGATTCCAAGTCCCCATTGAGCAAACGGCCAAGGACTAGTAATGGAATTTAATTCTTCGGTAGGTAGATGTGTTAATGGGGAAAACTTTTGGCATTGTTCACATTTCTTTACGTAGTTCTCGGCATTAGTATGCATAGTCGGCCAATAATACCCCTGTGTTATGGCTCGGTGGGCCAATGAGCGTCCTCCAAAGTGGGTACCGTAATTACCTTAATGTATTTTGGCCAAGAATTCCTCAACCGTGTCTAGATGAACACATTCCAAATACGGCCCTGAGACAGATTTTTTTCTAAAGCTTTCCTTGCGGATCCAGATAATAACGCAGGGCTTTATTCCATAATTTGTAGGCTTCTCTCTTTTCTGTTGGAAGCTATTCCGAGGAAAGAAATGCAACAATATGGTCCATCCAACTCGATCTTGGCTCATTGTTGTTAATCCGAACTGGTTCAAAAGAGGTGATGCTCGGCTTTAGGATGAACCCTACTTCAATTGTTCGTTTGACTTCTGAGTTAATGGCGAAAGCTAGGCCAGCAAGGGCATCCGCATGCGTGTTCTGATCCCGGGTTATTTGATTCAATTCGTGGTAGTCGAATTCTGTGATCAAGGAATTTGCCGTCTTCATATAGGCTGCCATGCAGTCATTTTTAGCCACATATTCCCCTTTCAACTGGTTGATGACTAACTTCAAGTCATAAAAAATATGTAACCGCCATGCACCAAGATGAAGTGCGTTACGAAGGCCAGTTAGCAATGCTTCGTATTCGGCCTCGTTATTTGATGGATTGAAGCCCAGTTTGATTGCCTGCTCGATTATTGCCCCCTTGGGGCTCATGATCACTACGCTTGCCCCGCTGCCACACTGGTTGGATGATCCATCACAATACATTTGCCAAATGTCTCCAACATATATTCGCCAGTCTGGTTTAGGTTGAAGATGGGCTTGATCGAACTTGAAGTTGGCATGGCACCCCGTGAACTTGGCTACAAAGTCAGCGAGCACCTGCCCTTTAGTGGCCGTTCTAGGCAAGAACTGGATATCATACTGGCCGAGTTCCAAAGCCTATTTAGAGACTCGCCCCGATGCTTCCGCGCAACGGAGCGCTGATCGAAGAGGATAGTCCTTTAATAGCCCTATGGTATGAGCTTGAAAATAATGCATCAACTTTCTTACAGCCACTACGAGAGCAAGGATAAGCTTTTCCAGTGGTAAGTATCGTGTTTCGACGTCGACTATTGCCTTGCTTACATAGTAAATTGGTTGCTACTCCCCTAGTTCTTCCTTTAATAACATGGCGTTGACTCCCCAGTCGGATATCGGTAGATACAAGATGAGCGGCCTATCACTCGGGGGTCCATTGGAATGCTTTACCCTACCGAAGTGTGTGAACAAATGGTCAGCAGCGATCTGAGGAACGGTTGATAAGCCTATTAAGGACAGCAGCCATTCCCATCAACTTCTGAACTTCTTTGATTGACTGGGGGAAGCCGAGTTCTTTAATTGTTGTGATCTGCCTCGGGTTAGCCTCTATTCCGCGATGGTTGACAATATAGCCGAGAAACGTACCGGATCTAATGCCAAATGCACATTTTGAGGCGTTTAGTTTCATCTTGTACTTTCGGAGGACGCCGAAGGTCTCTGATAAATTGGCTAGATGGGAGTGCTTTTCCTTGGATTTCACCACCATATCATTGATGTATACTTCTATGGTGCGGCCGAGTTATTCCTTAAACATAGTGGCAACTAGCCTCTGGTAGGTTGCCTCCGCATTCTTCAGCCCGAAGGGCATGACCTTGTAGTAATAGGTTCCCCTTGAGGGTGGGGAATGTGGTCTTTTCCTGATACTCTGAATGCATGGCAATTTGGTGATAACACCTGTAGGCATCCAAGAACCTCATGTGTTGATGATGTGTCGTTGCGTCTACAAGTTGGTCGATTCTAGAAAGAGGAAAACAATCCTTAGGACAAGCCTTGTTCAAATCCATGAAATCTACACAGACGTGCCAAGATCCATTCTTCTTCTTTGCAACCACGGTATTGGACAATCACGTGGGATAAGTTACTTCACGAATTGCCACGGTATCAAGCAATCTGTCACCTTCATCAACAACGGCGGATGCATGCTCCACGACTGACCATCTACTTTTTTGAATTATTGGTTTGAATTTTGGATCGACGTTTAAACAGTACTGAGCCATATCTGTATCCACCCCCGGCATTTCGTATGGTGTCCATGCAAACATGTCGAGATTGCCGAGTAAGAAAGAAACCAAATCATCAACTTCGTTCAGGGAAGTGTTGATCATAAAGAATTTGTTAGGGTTCCCGTTGATTTCAATCTGGTCAAGGTCTTCAGTTTCCTTCTCGTTGGAGATTTTCCCAATGTCCTCGAGACTCTCTTGATCTGGTACTTCAATCAAGTTCACTTCCAATTCCTTTGGCCTTTTTGCAGCAGCAATAAGATAGCATGCCTGTGCCGATCTCTAGGAGTCTCAAAATTGCTCGATGCCATATTCAGTTGGAAAATGGAGTAGTTGATGGTAAGTGCTTGGCACAGCTTGCATAGCGTACAACCAAGTCCTTCCCATGATAAGATTGTATGGCGATGGGAGTTTGACAACCAGAAATTCCACGTCGACTGATTTGGTACCCGCCTATATTGGTAGTATGATCTTGCCCAAGGAATACTTGGGGTTGGCGTTGAAGCCGAACAATGGGTAATCGGCCGGTAACAAATCTGAATAAGTGAAGCCGAGTTTAACGAACGTCTTATAATACATTATTTCGGAGGTGCTTCCCTAATCGATGAGAACATGCTCAACTGTGAATCGGTTCACGCGTAGCTCAACGACGAGGGGATCGGTGTGAAAAAGAGTTACTCCATCTAGGTCGGTGTCATCAAAGTTGATCTTGCCAGTCTTATGGGGTCATTTGGCTGGTGTGATTGACTTGGATAGGCTAGGTTACAACTGAATTGTATGTACTTGGGCTGATGATGGTAGGCCGTATATCATGTGAATTATACCCGAGTGAAGGTGAATCCGGCCACAGAGCTACCGTGTTCGGTGGATTGTTCTTTTTGACATGTTGCACCAGCTGGCCATCCTACACTAACTCCTCTAAGTGGTCCTTCAGTGCATAACAGCTGCAAGTGTTGTGGCCATGGTCTTTGTGATATTCGCACTGCCTATCCTCTCTCTTAGTATCAGGGGGCCCCATCATCTTGGATGGCCACTTAAAAAATAGAAGATGTTGGACTTTGGGTAAGATCTTATTGACCGACTCTGCTAATTTCGTATACTTTTTGTCTAAACGTCTGGTGCGCCTGCTTGATACTGTTCATTTGAACGGTGCGAACACTACCTGCTTGATCAGTGAGAGTCACGCGGTTATCTCGTTTAGCCCGAGTCCTAGGTTTAGGGCTCCTTGGTGGCACAACGCTTATCGGCTGAACCATGCCAGATGAAGCCGATTTACCAACTTTCTGTCTGGCCTTGACCTACAGGGCATCGTCTTCCACCTTACAGTACTCCTCAACCTTCTTCATTAATACCCAGAGTATTTTGGGGGGCCGTCTGGTCAACGAACTACGGAAAGGACTATAAGGATGTAACCCCATCTTAAAGGCGGTAATGGCCATGGAATCATTGTAAGCATCATCCACCAAGTTGAAACACTCCCAGTAGCGTGCCGAATACTCGCGAAGGTTCTCTTCTGGTTTAATCTGCATCACCCAGAGAGAGTCCGCTTATTTTGGCTGAACTTCGTTGGCGATGAATCTTGCCCTGAAGGATTTTTGGAGCTGATGAAAGCTTCTTACTGATGCCGGCTCCAGTTTTTAGTCATACAGGGTGAATGTCGGTGCTTTAAACTTTTTAGGCAGCACAACTCTTGTAATGCGTCGCACGAAAGGGTCATGCCTGTCCTCTTCATCTGAACCATCACTTCCTTTCCCTTGCCTGTGCCGTATATACAGACTTCCTTCGGATGAGCTCGATACACCAGCTCGCCCCTTCTTTCTGGGTTCCTGAGATGGCGAGTCGAAATCAATGCCAGTATTATGTTTCTAAAGTCGACATCATCAATCATCCTTCTTCTTTTCCGGGGATCGACCTCGGTCATGATGTGTGGCCTTTTGGGATTTGGCTAACTCTAGGGCCAATTCCTTACGTAAGCGCTCGTTCTCAGCTATCATATCTTCCAGACGTTGTTCGTTTTGTTTTGTTTGATCCATGATCGTCTGTATAGTCTCCTGTACAGAAGTTGAGGGTGAGGTTTGAGCTACTGGGTCAAACTTTAGGGCCCTTTGCGCGGTGATATTCTTCGGTCCAAGAATGTTTCTTGGAGTAATGTCATCTCTTGGTGTAACATCGTCAGCAACTATCAAAGGATTATCTGTCACACCTGCCATGGGCGCACATGAGCATTCCCACAAATGGCACCAATTGTGGTAAAGTGGTTTGGAAATACCTTGGATCTAGTTAGATGCTCTTGATCCTTTGATTGCTACTTGAAAAAAGGATGAACACTTCAGTTGGGGGTGCCGGAATTAGCACTCTGACGGACAAGTCAGTATCTTCTCAAATTTACTTCTATCTTAAGTTATCTTGTTTTTTTTTTACATACCTCTCTTTGGCTGACACTCCTCTCTCTTTATATTACGTCTGGGCCCAAGGGTCAGGCCCACTCTTGATCTCACACGTAATTATTCCCATTCGGCTCCTTATATGGTCGATTCGTATATTTGGCTTCATGAGCATCTAGTCAGGGCTGAATTGCCTTCGGCCTGATGTCTCAATCGGATTCCTTGACCTCTTCCTCATTGATTAGATTTGGCCTCCACATGTACCAAGTACAGAACTTCAAAGAAACCCATAAATTTTTATTTTTATGTTGCAGAAACTTTTACATTCTTGAGAAAAAATTTGCTTTGATTTAGTATTGCTAATTTTTTACATTCTTGAGAAATTTTTAACAAGTATACAATACCTTTGATTTGCAATATTGGTGAATATTATAAATCTTATAAACTCATCCTATAAATTAGATTTTTAAACTCATTCTATAACTATTTAAACTCATCATTAATTGCACCGTGCCTTTAGGCACGGGCATACATTCCTTTGATTTTCATAAGTTTATGGATTACATCTATGTTAAAGATGAAAGAAAGAAGAGGGTTCATGGAAAGATAATTTTGTTCAATTCTTGCAAAACTAGGAAGTTTAGCTCTTGAACTTTGAAAATAAACCAAGTTTTAATGTTGTAATTTGATAAACAACCATGCTTGCATGTTCCCTAGACCTTGTATATCATGTTTGAAGATTGGAATGCAAGAAACTAAGCTTTAAATACCCAAGAACAGCCAAGAATTGGGCAGGTTCGCAAGTTGCAGACTTCTTCTCTGCAGATCAGTGCTCGAGCGGATCGCCTTGAAACCTAGCTGAGTCGGTCAACCACTTGAACAGTTAAAGGGTCGCTCGAGCACACTTTGAGGGTTCCCAGAATCCAATTTTACAGGCTAAAACTTCTAGAAGGCACTCGATCACCGCTCGGGCAGTCTAAAGACTGCTTGAGCGGACTGGCTAGAATTAGGAAATTTGAAATGTAGTTACACCTTTTTACCTCCCTTTCTTACAACACTTTTAGGTATGTTTGGGAACCTAGATGCAAGGTTAACATAATTAGAGACCCATTTGAATTATGTTTAAATAGAAAAGAGAACCAAAGTCTAATATCATGACAAATTAATATAAGAAGCTTATAAGTTACCTAGTATTTCAATACTTGTTCTTGTTTTGTGTAGGTTAATCCTTAAAGAAGTCTATATCCTCATTCTCGAAGCCATTTGTGAGTAGTAATTTAGTAACTCTATATTTGGAAAATTATGTTGTCGATACCAAACTTGGTTATGTTTACAAGCTTATTATGTTTTACTATGAATGAACATTCTATGTTTTTTGTATGATGTACCTAGATGGGATTCTTGGACCTTGTCCCATGATTGGGGGAATATCCGATCACCTTGGACCTTGTCCCATGATTGGGGGAATATCCAATTACCTTGGCATGGTCGAGCTCATCTTGTTACGTTTAGCCGATACCCAGGCAATTAAGCACCTTGTTTTCCTTGAATGCTCATCACTATTTATTTTGTTTACAAGTCAAGCTATGCTTTATCTTGTACAAGAAACTAAGTTTTTTTGAAAGAATGTTTAAAGCATTCAATCTTCATTCATTTACCACCTTACTTTATTACTACTCGTTGGGCTTTAGCTCACCCCTTTCCCTTATATATATATAGGTGAACATTTGGGAGATCAAGCTTAGAGTTTGCTTTCAACAACTTTTGTGAAGCCTTTAGAAATGCCACTCGAGTCGAGGCCCCTGTTGCCTCCTTTGGAAAGTAGTCTTGTGAAGTCATTTAATTTAGAATTTTGTGATATGAATGCTTGCTTTTAATGTAAGATATCTAATGTGTGTATGTAACAATAAATATGTGTTTGTCATATCATGTATGCACTGCTCAATGGACAACGATATTTCTATTTTGCTTTTCCTTCAGGCCCCAATATTAAATAAATATTTTTAGATTTGGTCAAAGAGGCTGTAGGTAATCTATGATTACTAGCCACTCACCTCTCTAACCTTTAGGGGCAGGTTGTGGTCGTGACAAAGTGGTATCACAGCATGAGTTACTTTACCCACACACTTGTCCATTTGAGCATTAGGATTCCTTAGAATCAAACTTTAGGAATGCATTCATATTTTGCATATATTGTATTTAGGTGTATATTATATCTATGAAATGTAAGGCTTTAATAAGAGTTTGATATAGAAATTTGAGAGGTAGAGTTAAGAAGAAATGAGAAAATTTTGATATTGCAAGAAATTAGAATCTTTGATTAGAATATTGTTGATTACAAGTAATTAGGTTGAGGGAAATGATTGGAGAAAGTTGAAGTGTTATGAACATTGTTCGATAATCAAATGAAGTTGTACGAAATTATGATGATTGTTAGTTATGATGAGTGTTTGGTGTAGGAATGTTTATTGTTTTGGTGGGTAATCTATAGTGGGTAATGTTGTACCTTAGAGTTCCATACCCCTGTTGAACAACCTTGAAAGTTCGATTGGAATTACGTTCAGCTGGTGTAGTTTCGAATTGAAAATTCTAGGTAGGTTCCATGGGAATGAATAGGTTACCCTACCAATATCCTTGTATGATTGTATGCGTTATATGTTTTGTGTTTTATTCTAAGTTAGATAGTTTGGTTTGATGTCATAGATATTATCCCAAGTGTCATAACTCATTTTTGTGTCTTTAGAAGATTAGATGAGGAAGAGGAAATATTTGAGAATGTCATGAAAAGTAAGATCAAAAGAAGGAGTTAAGTGTTAAGACAAAGAGGAGAATATAAGATATGTCTAGGAAGTGAAATTTTAGTTATTAAGAAAAATTTGGAAAGTCAAACACTTTTAAGCAAGGTATAAGTTCGTTCCAAAGCATTTAATATGTCACAAGTATTATACGAGGTGACATCATCGAATTTTGGAAGCGTGTTTCAAACATGGAGAAATGGGACATCCAGTGAACGATTGTACATGGAGAAATGGGACATCCAATGAAGGATTGTCCGAAAGTCCAAGGAAATTTTAAGTTAGTAAGTCAATTTAGAAGTCCTAACCCAATTGTTAAGTGATAGGATCATTACGAGTACTTTAAGCATAGGTATACGGTTTTGAGTTTGTTATGTCATACCTGCTTTTTATTTGAATATTTCCCAATTATTATACCATACATGTCCTTAGTATACAAACAAGATTGCTAGGATTATTAATACATTACCGAGATCAAAATCAATTGGAAGATTAACCAATTAAGTGCAATGGAAACTAGCCTATTTGATATTTGTTTAAGGGTGAAATAATTTACTACGAACATATTGTCCTTAGCATTCCACGAGAACATTGGAAAGGAATATATATATTTTTTTTTTTTATAATGAACATGAACAAATTGACCTCATAGGAAAAGAAGATATAGTAAATCTCTTACTTTGTTTTGATTACATAACATGAATAATTGATAGATGGGAATGAAATTTTGATCTCATGAGAACTAAATACATAAATTCAAAATCCAAATCTTGACATATATAGTACGTTCATAACAAGAAAATCTCTTGATGTCACCATAATAAGATCATACTTAAGAAAAAGCAATACAATGAACCTCTCCAAATTATAAATGCCCTTATATGAAAGAATTCCCTTCGAACTCAAAAATTTTAGTCAACTAAGTTGCAATAGATTAAAAAGGTCAAAAGTTTAGCCTCAAAGGTCAAATAGATAATATTTTCTTTGTCATCTGATAATTAGTCAAAATTAAGAAAATGTATCTACACATAGATAAATAAGAATTGATGGAGTTGTAGATAAGAGAATTAATCAAACCACACTAAAACACAAAGACCTGTTATGAAAATGATTCAGTTAGTCAAAAATGATAGCATGAGTTAATTAAGTGTAACTTAAATAACTAAAATGAGGGAAGAACAAGATCAAAGAATGAATTGGTTTCAAAACCTATCTAGTGTAAACAAAGATCATCAAGAGCAAAAAACTTGAATTTCACGAGAACATACTAATTGAAGTTAGGATAAAAGAATAAGATAGTGCCAAAGATTTGAAATTGAAAACACAAATTCAACCATAGCCTAGGAGATATGAGTTAAAAAATAAAAATAAAAATAAATAATAAAAAAGGAATGGTTCTAGATGTTATTAACAAGAATAATTACCTATTGCACATAACGTTTTCCTTGATGACCTCTAGGTACCAACGAAATATGTTAAGGTAGTAATTTCTAATCCATTAGTGGTATGTTACCTCATGAAATTTTGATCAAGAAAAGGAAGAAATTAGCTAATGAAAAGACTTGGAATACAAAGTAAATATCTAGTTCTAAACCAAGGAGGACAACAAATGATAGTCTTATTGGGATACGCAATGAAAGATAATGACATATTCATACAAATATACTTTGAGGACAAAAGTTTTAAAGGAGGGAAGATTGTGACACCCCAAAGAATGTGACATCTTATAACTATATCATTATTCACATTTGAATACCTTAGATCAAAATATGAACTGATAAGGTGGAGACCCTAAATTTCTATAGATATCAAATATATATATATATATATATATATAATTATAAACATGCTTGTTCAAGGAAATGAATGAAACCTAAAACAAACTGGAAATAGAAATAGGTTCTAATAAATAATCCAAGATTAGAAATATATATATATATATTACCAAAGAGTTAGAAGAAGACCTGAGACTTAATTTGAGAACCATAGCATTAGCTTTAGTACTAATTTGAGGAGCTTAATGATCCTAGTCTCATGTGCTTGACCAATTCATGTTATAAAAATTTTACTAATCAAGATTAGTGTTAATTAAGCATGATTAGTGAACCATAATTGGGATTAATTAAGTAGGATTAATTATAAACCTTAATTAATTAGTCATAACCTAGATTAATTGAACTAAGTAATCAAGATTATTGAATTAATAAAGCTAGTAACTTGATGTCACTTTTGCCTTGCCATACCGGATAAAACCTCTTGTTCTAATCAAATAAATAGAAGAACCTGGAGAAGTTGAGAATCAACGTAAAGAAAAGAGAAAGAAAGAGAAAAGGGAGACGGAAGGAGAAAAAGAAGAGGTAAAGGAAAAGCTCAAGGAAATCAACCAAAAACGCAACCAAGAAGTATTCCAAGGTAAGATTTCTACCCAAAAACTTGTAGTAATCAATCCTAACATCTAAAATCAAGAAAAAAAACTAAGATCAAAATGGTTTAAGAATGAAGGAGTCAGGAAAGAATTAGTTTGGTTGAAGGATTTGATAGAAATCTTAGGAAATCATCATTTTTGCACTACTTAAGACATGTTTGATGCATATAGACCCTTATATATATATATATATATATTCATTTGATTTTCATAAGTTTATGGATTACATCTATGTTAAAGATGAAAGAAAAAAGAGGGTTCATGAAAAGATAATTTTGTTCAATTCTTGAAAAACTAGCAAGTTTAGTTCTTGAACTTTGGAAATAAACCAAGTTTTAATGGTGGAATTTGATAAAAAAACCATGCTTGCATGTTCCCTAGATCTTGTATATCATGTTTGAAGATTGCAATGCAAGAAACCAAGAATTAAAGACCCAAGAACAACCAAGGATAGGTTAGGTTCGCGAGTTGCAAAATTCTACTTTGGAGATCACAGAACCTAGTTGAGTCGGTTAATTGCTCAAGTGGTTAAATGGTCGCTCGAGCGCACGTTGAGGATTCCCAGCATCCAATTTTACATGCTTGAACTTCTAGAAGGCACTCAATCACCGCTCGAGCAATGTAAAGACCGCTCGAGCGGACTGGCCAAAATTAGGAAATTTTGAATGTAGTTCCATCCTTTTACCTTCTTTTCATACAACACTTTTAGGTATGTTTGGGAACCTAGATCTAAGGTTAAAATAATTAGAAACCCACTTGAATTATGTTTAAATAGAAAAGAGAAGTAAAGTCTAATCACATAACAAATTAATATAAGAAGCTTATAAGTTACCTAGTATTTCAAAGCTTGTTCTTGTTGTTGTTGGAAAAAAATGATTTTAAGGCTTCCTAGTTTGGACCAGTCTCTAAGGCTTCCGATATGCAACTAGGTCGAATGGTCAAATAGGGTGCCTTGGCAAAACCAAGGTTTGTGTTCCCATCGTGGCAAAGCCCGTAACCAGTCAACCTTATGGCACGCTTTTCCAAGTAAGCCTCCGGCAAATCGTTCAGGAATAGCAGATGGAAAACACTGTGACTTAAGTGCACCAATGCAAATGCAATGCAAAGAAACACATAAGTGTAGACAAAACAACATATCATGAGTTTGAGTCAAGTTCTCTAAATCCCAAGTAGAGTCGCCAAAAACTGTAGACCGCCCGAACTCTCTCTGCGCGCCCCCCTTTCAGAGAAGGCGCAAATTGGGTTTTAGCTACTATAGTTCGGACTCCTATCACGGTTCTGAATCTAATCTCTTAAACTGCAATGTAAGACTGATAAATCACCAAAGAGTTCAAATCTGGCAAATCGTTTTAGAAAATCAATTTCAATCAAAAGCGCCAAACATGGACTGATTTGCCAGATTTCAGAGTCGCCACCTAAATATTTTGTTTTGGAAAATTTAGGAAACCCTGACTCATGCCTAAGGCCACGTGTCCATTATCACCAAAGTTGTCTCGGCTTGGAAACTTGGGTACAAGAGGGGAAGGTCCTGAAATGAGCACCCCCGCTCGCCCGATCAAAGATCGGCCTCTACTAACATGATATGTTGTTTTTTAAAACACATGTGTTCTTATTCCAGTTTATTAACCTAACTTACTATGTAATGCGCACAACACACAAGTATAGACTAAATCACTCAATTTGGAACAAAACATCCCATGTTTATTTTCGAAAAGGGTTTGAATTTTCCACCCTCAAGTGGGCTTAGAAGTGCGGATTTGCCACCCCCAAGTGGGCTTGAAAACATGATGATTTTGCCACTCCGCAAAGTAGGCTTAAAACTCACATTTTGATGAATTGTTCCAATTCAAGTAATGAAGCCTTTATTCATCGGCATTCATGCAGTTAAACACTTAAGCACATAGCCTCATGGCAAGCATGCTAACATGGTAACACTCACACTCATGCAGCATGCTAAAGCGAAAACACTTACAGTGTACTCCGAGCCAAAACAGAAAACTAGTTAGAAATCAATGCATGATCCTAGCTATGTTAAGATGCCTAATGTAACACATGCAAAATGCAACTAAGTAGGCTCGGCTACCTAATCAAGACATATGAATGCGACCTTTGATACATGTATTCAAATAGGTATTGAAATACAATGCAGTTTGAATGATGCGCTGAGCCCGGTGCATGCAAGACAAATGAATGATGCACGCATGTAAGCATAAGGTATGCTAATCAAAATATGCCCCAAACAAACCATCAAAAGTTGATAAGTAAAAAGGAGAAAGAAGTGGGGGCTGGAAGACATGCACACACACACGCACCCTTATTACAACATTTGTGCCCTCTCGACGGAGAGTCCAAATAAATAAGCTAGTTAAGCTAAGCTACTTATTACAAACCAACTAATCAACTAACTAGCTAATTAATTATTACAAACCGAATTGAATAACTAGCTAATCTAAGCTAATTAGAATATTACAAAATGAACTAAGCTAAATTAATTACAGCACATGTAATTAACTACAACTAGCTAGTAAAGTAATAAAAATGGCCTTGCGAGCGAGAGAGAAATGCATGCTCGGTTTGCTTCGCCCGAAAATGCATTACTTTGCCATGAGTTGCCTCTGTTTGCACTCGCGGTGACCTCAGAGCATCAAACACACTTCCAGGTTGCATCTGCCCCAAAACAGGAACATTTTGGAAAATTTTGCATCAGGTGGCCGGCTGGCCACCTCAACTGGTCAGTAGGCTACCTCAACTGGCCGGCCAGCTAGTGCAAGTGGTCGGTCGGCCAGTGTAAGTGGCTGGCCGGCCACCTCCCCTTCCAGAGTCCTGCTTTTGCTGCAACAGAGAGCAACAGAGCCAAGACAATGTATTTGGCAAGAAATGTGTGTACTACCACCGTCATCATCATTTCTCAAGCTCAAAGGAGTGCGGTACTTGGCTCTTAAGCCACCACTCAAGCATCTCAATGCATGATGACCAAAGAACTAAGCTTGTACAAGCTTAGTGAATGCACACATAAGACTCAAAGAGCCTCCACCCTATCATGCATGATCATGGGTATTGGCGACCAAGAAATGTAACACGTTTCATCACTTGGAGTATGAAACGTCCCACATTTCTTGTGTTTGGATCAACGTCTGATCCAAACACATGCAATGCAACACAAATATGCTTATCTTGCATGTTTTACTTTGCTCAATTCTTGTTTGCACATTTTAAAATTACCGAGTCATTCATTAACCGGTTTAGTTCAATGTGAAAGTCCTCTAATGGGAAAGATAGACCAAGCCACAAGCTTCTTGAGCATGAAAGAAGCATCATGCCATTGATTAGTAGAAACCCTTAAGAGAAGGCTAAATCCATTAGGCATGAACGCCTCAATTTCGTGCTCAAACCAACAAAGGGCTTAAGTCCACTTTCGAAAGTGATATAACAAATGAAAGATGGAATGCAATGGCACATATTCCAGCACTGAAATAGGATGCTAAATGACATCAAAGAATGGAAATGATGCATGCAGACATACTCGGAGTTGAAAGCATTGAAGCTAGCAAAGAGCATAACACTATAGGCATACAATACTAAGCCTAAATGACCAAACCAACCCTAGACAGAGGTTAAATGTGCCAAAACAATGGCCTAATCATGTTGAAACTTAGGCTCAAAAGCTTAGAAAAGCATGCATCCAAATTAGCTCATGATCAAGGCATAAGGCACAACTCTCCAAAAGCATTTAACGAGTGAAACATGTGGAAGCATGGCAAAGATATAAGCTCTGAAATTACATACCAAATGGTGCCATACCATGCAAACAACACATACACAACATGTTAAAGGCCTCAAAACTCAAGGCTTGTCAAGGCCTTTTACACTACAAGCATACTAAGCAATGCTCAAATGTCCTTAACCATTCAAAACAGACCTAAGGTAGGTCGAAATAGTAGCAAAAACATGCTAGACTTGCAGCATAGATGGCAAGAAAAATATACTCATGCATTGGCTCACAAGCGAGGTATAAGGGCACAACTCTTAAACACAATGCAAGAGTGATAAACATGAGAGTATGACAGAAGTATCTGCTCTGAAATACCATGCCAAATGATGCCATATCATACAAGCGTCACAAATAAGGCATGCTAGGGGTCTCAAAACACAAGACTAGCAAAGCCAATTACACTATAGCCCTACAAGGCAAGCCATACATGACCAAGACCACTTGGAATAGAGTTTAAGCATGCTAAATCAAGGCCAAAAGCATGCTGAAATAGAGCCAAAACAAGCTAGAACAATAGGCCAAAACACTAAGCATGCAAGGCTAATGAGTGAGATTGCACTACAAGTACAAAAACCAAGCAAGAGATGACCCCACCAACTAAAATCAGAGTTAAATCATGTCAAAATAACACCAAAAACATGCTGGAGTGAAGCCAATACATGCTAGAATAACAAGCTAACTCATTAGGCATGCAAGGCTAGTGAGCAAGATTACACTACAAGTGTAAAGAGCAAGCAACCAATGATCAAACAAGCCAAAAACAGAGTTATGGCAGGTCTAAAAAGTCACAAAAAAGTGCTTGAACAAAGCCAAAAACAAGTAGAAACACATGCTCATTTGGTAGGCCAACAACACATGCTAACAAGACAAAAGGAGGGGGGACCACCCCCTCCCATTTTGGGCCTCAAAACCACCTTTCCACCACTAAAATTCTTCTGGAATTCAGTGGTTAAAATTTGAAAAAGAGATGGTTTCAAAAGCTTGAAAGATAGCTCAAAAGACCTTACAAGCCAAGGACCAAAAGGAAGGAAACACCTCCTAGCCAAACAAGGCTTAAACCACTATTTTAGAACCTCAAAATTAGAGTTTTTTATGGTTGAAAACCAGCCTCAAAATAGTACAAAACAATGGAAAAAGGGGGATAAAGCAAGTGTGCAAAAACAAGCTTGAAAGGAGGAAGTGCTTACCCTTGAAGCACAGCAGCAAAATGGCCAAAATTCTGAGCTTAAACCAGCTTTGAGAGCTCAAAATAGGCTCCAAGGGATCTCAGTCCAATGGTGATCAAGTTTGATCAAGGATGCCTAGGCCAAGGAGAGGTGTATCTCCAAGTGTATCTCTTGTATGCACACAAGGGCAAGAGGGAGTGAACTCTAGAGAGAGAGGCAGAGATTTAGCTCTGAAAATTTTCTATAGAGAGAGGATTTTTTTAGAGAGAGAGGCTTCTACAATTGCTCTCTTGTTCTTCTTTCCAAAATGAGTGATATGGCTCCATATATAGCAAAAATGGAGCTTTGGTCGAAATATCTGAGTTTGGAAATATCTGGAGCAGTGTCTAATAGCTGGAGAAGAAAGATTTGCAAAAAAAATGAATTTTTGACAAAAGTGGCCGGTAGGCTATTTTAACTGGCTGGCTAGCCACCGCAACTAGCCGACCGGCTACTTTTCTGGCCGACAACAAAAATTTGCTCTGCAGGTCAAACTTCAAATATGAACTCCTTTTCAGGTCATTCTTGTGTCCAAATTGAAACCCCGAAAGTAAGTGTTCCAATGGTGGCAGCCTCACATCAAAATTCCAACTGTGAAAAAAGTTATGCCTGTTTTGGTGAAGCTACTCAGTTTCGATCCTTCCCGGATTCATACCGAACTTCTCCCAAACTAGTTTTCTTCTCTCCTCTCCTATTTTCTTCAACTCCAAATCCCTAAACAAGGTGTTTTGAAAGTTTTTTCAAAGATTTCATCTCTCTTTCATTCATTTCCACTTTGTCCTTACTCGGTTTACCGAAAAGCGCAGCATTTAACAAAATGCGAGCGTTGGAACATCGTAGGAACCTATTTTCAAAAAAAAAAATTGAAAGAGAAGGTTTTAAGGTCTAAAAACCATTCAAAATAGTTTTGGTCCAAAATGGGGTGTGAGGTTAGGATTTGACTCTCCTCTTGCCGGAGAAATCAAACCTTTGCACTGCACAACTTTCATCTCACCAAGTAAGCAATTAGTGACGCCCAAGTCTTAAGGACGGTAAAAAATGGGGTGTCTACACATAGGCTTGAGGCTTGAGCTGGATCAGATTGGTGGTCCACCAACCTAATCTTTTTGGACCAGATTTGTTTAGTGGTTGCAGATATACACACATGTGTATATAGAGTGTGTAACTTACACACTTATTCTCCATCAGTTTTGTGTATTATTTCATCAGTTTTGCAGGGGTAAATTGTAGAAATTAAATAAAATAAACAGATTCTTAATTAATTAAAATTATATTACAGAACAAGAAATCATAAATCTAACTCTTGCTAGAGATTACATTTTGATAAACTGAAATATTTAACAAAATCAAACACTGAAATTAAATAGTAAATGAAGCAAATCAAAACCTGTGTAATACCACAGTCTCCTTAAAACAGATTCGCTACCTCCCCATGGGCGCTGGAGGTATGTTGGCATTTGTCTCCTAGGATACGATGGTATAGACCCACTAATGCAGAAGCACCTTTTGTTTAGCTCCAACAAACCGACAATGTCGACACTCTCTCACACAGGAAGAAGAATATATGAGAAGACTGGCTGTAGAGTATGGAAGCCAAAAATTCTATGTTGAAACCAAGGAAGATGGCCTCCCTTTATACACAATTGGGGAGAGAAAATCGAACAAGGTCAGAAAGGTTTCCAAGAAGACTAGAGGGGTCACAACGGTCCCACTTAAAATCCAATTAACCTTAGACAAAACTTTCAAGAGCTTGTTGAGTCATAGTCAATGGGAAGCAAATTCAAAATTAAGTTTCTAGGAGGAAAACCAGGTTAACAAAAAAAATAAAAATAAAAACAATTCCTAAGAAAATAAAAATTTCTACTAGAATTACACCACTCATAAAAGTTAATTGGTACTCCTAGAACTGAGCCCATTATTTCTAAATAAAAATTAGAAATATTTTAGCTAATGCTAAAATCTTGTTTCTACTCCCAAAACAAAAACACTTTTGAAATAATAACATTACAGCCAAAGACTTTCTTCGAACTTGATTTTCCAACACTTTGGAAATAATCAAATTAAAACCAAGCCAAATCTGTTTCAAGATTGTTGGTATTTTTTCCATAATAATATAAGAAAAATATATAAAATAAAATAAATAGAAATGATAAAACAATTTTTTTTTTTATAATTGTTAAATAATGAAATACAGAATAAACTACATAACTAAAAATACATAAATAAGCTAGATTACATCATGGAACATATTACAAGATGAATTCCCATGAACATATAAAATAATATGCAAGAAATAGTTCAAATCTAAAAATTTGAAGAACAAAAGATAAGAGATGCAAATTTAAACTTGCGTGATACCACAGTTTCCTTAAAATAGATTCACCGCCTCCTGATGGGTGGTAGAGGTATGTCGATATCTATCTCCCAAGATACGACAGTCGAAACCATCTAATGTAGAAGCACCTTTTTAATAACTTTGGCAATTTGACAATGGCAACACTCTCTCACTAATAAGAACCAAAGAAGGGGGTTAACACAAAGAAGATAGAAAATTTTCTTTGGTATAAAAATTTTCTCCTACTTTATCTAAACAAAATCACAAATTTTCCATCTCAAAAATAGTTCTATCTCATCTATCTAAGTTGGAGGGGAAAGGCAATTTTTATACTTGTAGAGAAGGGGTCTTAGCCACGAAGGCTACCATAAAACCTCCCATCAATGGTCATCAACTCTAGCCATTAGATTTACCCCCAAAAAACTCTAGCTAGTAGGGCTAAAGTTACAAAGGTGCAAAACTCGCATGTGCATAATATGATCATCAACTTCATCATCAAAAGATAAGAGTTACAAAGGTTGAAAACCTCCCTTGCATTATACATATAATACTATTTAAATAATCCAACTAGATGGGTCGCAAAATGGATATGGCGGTTGGATCACAAGCCAATCCAAACCCTGTCTAAAACATATGCATAAAGACAAGCCTAGTCCAGCATAGCACAATTTGGCCATGCCCAAGACTAAATCTAACACATGCACATACACAAGCCTAGGACAGTCTAGACCAAGACTAAGACTAAGTTCAAGGCCAAGTCCAAGCCTAGGCCCAAGCCCAACTTCTATTGATGCCCACCTTATGAGACAATTCTCATTCACAAAGGGGTCCAACCCGAAGGAATTGTGGGTGGACACTGGGGCCACTCGTCACATCTGTGCTGAGAAAAAATGTTCACAACTTTCGAACCCATTTCAAACGGTGAGAAGTTGTTCATTGAAAATTTTGTGACCTCAACTATTGAGGGTAAAGGCAGCGTGGTCTTGAAGATGACTTTAGGAAAATAGTTGACTCTAAACGATGTCCTATTTATGTCGAACATTTAGCAAGCAAGGCTTCTGCATGGTGTTTGAATCTGATAAGGTCGTGTTAATGAAGAACAGGGTCTATGTGGTGAAGGGATATATGTTGGGCGGTATGTTTAAGCTCAATGTAATGACTATTATTCCTAAAGTTAATGAGAAAGCTTATTCTTCTGCTTATACGCTTGAGTCCCCTGAATTATGGCATGGTAGACTTAGTCATGTGAATTTCGACTCTTAATCAAGTTAGATCGCATACCATCTTTCAAGATTAATCTAAATCATAAGTGTAGACACCCCATTTTTGACCGCCCTTAAGACTTGGGCACTACTGATGGTTTGCTCGGTGTTGAGAGATGTGCAGGGCAAAGAATCAGTTTCTTCGGCTAGAAGAGAGGCAAATCTTTCAAAACACTTTGTTTAGGGTTTTGGAGTTGAAGAAAAGAGGAAAGGAGAGGAGAAAACTAGTTTGGGAAAAGTTCGGCTTGAATCCGGGTAGAAGCGAGTTGAGCAACCCTCGCTGAATCGGGCTTATCTATCTGTACACTTGGAGTTTAGCTATGAGGACACCACCGTCGGAAAGCTTACTTCCGGGGCTTCATTTTGCGCTCAAGAATCTCTTAAAGCCAAGTCCGGGTGGGGGAGATATGATCAGCTGAAGTTGGGGATCATCCCGGTTGGATCGAATCTGCGCGGCTTCACCAAAATGGGCATAACTTTTTCCACAGGAGGAATTTTAACGCAAGGTTTGCGCCATTGGAAAGCTAACTTCCGGGGCTTCAATTTGGACACCAACCGGCCGTTTTTTGACCTTACCAGCCATCCACCGGTACTATATTTATCCGGCCGGCAATTTATTGTGCCGATCGGCACTTTATTTTGCTGACCGGCAATTCTTGCTAGCCGACGACCTTCCGGAGCATTCTACAGATTGAGTGGATTCCAGCTGTGCCAGCTGGAATGCACAGAATCGATCCCCTACGCACATGTGTGTTTGTTTTGCACCTTGTGAGTCTTTGAACCCTGTGAGTCTTTGAACCCCTTAACCTTCTAGAAGCTTGAACCCTTTGGCCAAGCTTCTTGGAGAAGCTTGGCCAACTGTTTTAGCTTCCTCTAGAAGCCTTGCACCCCCCTTGAACCCCTTTGACCCTTTCTCTTTACTTAGCTTGTAAGTTAAGTGCTTCCCTTGCCTTATATAAGCACCATTCCTCTCCCTTTGTCTAGGTTGGATTTTTGGAACAAAAAACCAGAGATATATAGATATATCTGATATATACATACATATATCCCTTCATCTCTCACTATATCTCTCCCATTCAACCATCAAACACCCTTGTTCTTGGGCCATTTCTTCATCAACTCATAGCACAAGGCATCCAACGCCCATTCCAGCAGCTTGAGGCTGTTCTCCAGAGCTTAGGAGCACCTAAACTTGGTCCAAGAGGTGCTGGTTCATTGGTCTACAAAGGTGAGTCCTCTTCTTCCCTTTTCTAGCCTATTCTTGCATCATATCTAAGCCTTAGTTGCTTGCATCTTTGGGCTCCGACCCAAACTGTAACTCATCATATTTTGAGGTCCTCTTCATGTTTGATTGAGGACCTCTTGCTGTTTGAGGACAGTAGCTTGCACTTGCTTCAATATCCTCCTTGAATGCCATAATTTTGCATAGAAATTTTGGCTTGCGTGTGATCTGTTTTAGAGCCTGATGTAAACTGAAAATAGGCTTATGTTGAGCCCCTATTCAACATTGAAGAAGGGCTCAACACTGTTTGGGACCTCCATGTTATACTTGCCTTTATATCCTCTCTTTGGTCCCCATTTTTGCATGCTTTGGCAGCCTATCATGCTTCTGTTTTTGGCCTTTTTACAGTTCTGTAAATATGCTTATTTTTTGTCCCTCTTCAATGTTGTAGAAGGGAATTTTTCAGTTTGGGCTTTGTATCTACCACTTGCCTCTTTGGCCACCTTTTGGCCCTTTTTCTTGCACAAAAGCTTAGCCATACCTATGTTTGCTTTTAGGGTTTTTACAGTTCTGTAAAGTGGCTTATTTTTGGCCCCTCTTCAATGTTGTTGAAGGGCCCTAACCTATTCAGGGTCAGCAGCTGTGAGTTGATTCATAATCTCATGTTTAGGGCCGTTTTTGTATGCCATTTTAGCCCTATCTTTGCTTGCTGTTTGGCCATGTCATAAACTGTAAAAATGCTTGTCTCAGAGCTGTCTTGCTTCTGCCTTCATGCTCCATGTCCATATTGTGCATGCTTTGTATAGCTGTAAGCCATTTCATGTGCCTAATCTTGCACTTCGGGATTCATTCCATGCGTTGAGTGTCGTTTCGTTATGTTTCGGGGCTGTTTTGCATCACCTATCGCCTCTGAAATTTGCATGCAAATTGTCCATGTTTGTGCCTTTCAAATGCGTCAAAAAGTTGCTTCATTACGCTTAAGTCTTGGACCATGTATCTATGCATGTTTGCATGCCATTTGCCTCCATGCACTTAGCATTTTGGCCACTGTTTTGGACCTAACTAGAGCTGCCTAATTCATGTTTAAGACAATCCTTTGCTTATTTGCATGCTCACCTTGCATGTTTGCTTGTATCGGCATGTTGCATCCTTAGCTCGTATGCCTAAGTTGCATTGCATCTTGCATGCATCACCTTGCCTCTTGAGATGAGTATGATAGAGGTTAGGCCTCCTTGTGTGTTTATTTGGTTTGCATGCATTTTGAAATTGAAGTTGCACACTTGATTCTTTGGGCCATCATGCATGGAAATGCGTGATTGGTGGTCCGAGAATCGGGGCACATCCTCCTTTGAGTCATTAACATGATAAGGAATGTGATAGGTGCATAAATTGCTTGAATTGCATTGCCATGCAAGATTTTTCCCTCTGCTGCTGTGAGTTGCAGGTTCTGCAGGAATTTATTGCTGGCCGGTAGTATTTAGTGCCGACCAGCAGTCAATCGATGGCCAGTGGATCTATTTTGTGCCGGTGACTAAATGCTACTGCCGGTGGAAATTCTGCTCAGCCGATGATATCCCCCAGTGTCCTGAGAGGCATCCCTGAGACTTTGGCAGTTTTCAGAGGAGCAGAGCAGGGAAAACAGAGGCAAACTATGCATGGCAGTGCGATTTCGAGCCAGTCCCGAGCATGTGTTGCATCTGGCCCTCGCCCCGAGGCGGTTTACTGTTTTTCTTTAGTTTAGTTAATTTGTTAATTAATTAAGCAATTTGTAATATTTAATTAGCTTGCGTAGTTAATTAATTTGTATTATTATTTTGGTCCCTCCGAGCGAGGGCAAATCTGTAATAAGTGTGCGTGAGTGTGTGTATGTCTTCCAACCTCACGTCTTTCTTCCCTTTTATTTACCTGCTTACGATGGTAGATTAGGGCACGTTTAATTTAGCATACCTTATGCTATGCATGCGTGCATCCATACATTTGTACTGCATGCATTAGGCTCGGTACATCACGCTAACTGCATTCGTACTTCAATTCAAAAATTGACTATGTGATAGTTGATAGCATTTCACATGTCATTGTAGATTAGCCGAGCCTATCTTAGTTGCATCTTGCATGTGTTACATTAGTCATCTTAACATGAACTAGGATCATGCATATGATTATTAACTAGTTTCTGTTTTGGCTCGGAGTACTAGGTAAGCTTTTATGCTTTAGCATATCGCATGCGTGTGAGTGTTGCCATGACAGTATGATTACCATGAGGCTAGCTGCTTATGTGATATAACTGCTTGAATGCCTGTGGATGGAGGTTGAATTACCTAAATTGGAATAATGCATTAAAACTGTGAGTTTTAAGCCCACTAGATAGTGGCAAAATCATCTTCTCTAAAAGCCCACTTGAGGGTGGCAAAATCTGCATTTTAGCCTACTTGCGAGTAGCAAACCATTTTCAAAACAAACATGAAATGTTTTGTTCCAATTTGGGTGATTTGGTCTATACTTGTTTGCTGCGCGCATAACATAGTAATTCTAGGCTAACAATTGGTTTAAGAACACATAAAGTTTTCAAAAACGGATATCACGGTTAGTAGAGGCCGGTCTTCGGACCGGGCGAAAGGGGGTGCTCATAGCTGACCTTCCCCGATCGTACCCAAGCTCCCGAGCAGAGACAACTCCGGTGATGACGGACATGTGGCCTTCGGCACCGAGTCAGGGTTTCCTAAATTCTCCCATAAAAAAATATTTAGGTGGCGACTCTGTATCTGGCAAAGCAGTCCATGTTTGGCACTACTTTTTCAAAAATCTGTTTCTCAAAATGATTTGCCAGATTTGGACTCTTTGGTTCGGATTTAGAACCATGACACAAATCGAGTCCGAACTGTAGCATGAGGCCCACGGGCGCGTCTACAGTTTCTGGCGACTCTGCTGGGGATTTAGAGAGCTTGACTCGAACTCGTGATATCCTGTTTTGATCTCATTTATGTGTTTCTTTGCATTGCATGTGCATTGGTGCGCCTAGGAACACAGTGTTTGCCATCTGCCATTCCTGAACGGTTTGCCGGAGGCTTGTCTTGTCAAGACATGTCCATAAGGCTGACCGGCTATGGGCTCTGACAGCATGGGAACACAAACCCCGATTTACCGGGGCACCCTTTTCGACCATTCGACCTAGTGCATATTCGGATCCATAGTGACCATTCCAAGTTAGGACAGATTGCTTACCCGATGTTAGGTTGTTTGAAAACTGCTGCGTGCGTAGTGAAACCCTAGCCCCTAACGAAATAGGACAGGGAAACCCTACCCCAACATAGGGGTGTTCTTTTGGCTCTCACTTACTTGTTATGTGCTTTTGGGGTGCGTCTCCATACGAATGCATATATCAGTTTACAGGGTTTGAGCATCAGGCCTGCGGGCACCAGTTCAGTATTTGGGAGTCAGCTTTACCTGTGGGTATCAGACTCAGATTTGGGGCAGAATTTTGGGGCAGAATTCAGTAGGAGGCACAGTCATTCAGCTCTGCTCATATGGGTTATCGTGAAATCGGGCTGAGATGCTGTCTGTTTTCCCTTTCGCTAAGTAGTCTTGGAACCATAGCATCAGAAGGGTCTGATATCCCCCGGGTACTCTGGACCTGTGTTGTTATGTGATCAGGGGATGAACCACCTGTGGGCGGCACTCAGTTTACTCCAGATGTGGCGTTTGGCACACACTGTTTCGAGCATTTTACGAATGCTAGTTTTTGTGTTTTCTGACTTGGGTATTGGGTCAGTCTTCTCAATTTGTATTGAGTCAGTCTTTTCATACTGAGTCAGTCAGGTCTGTCTTGTTGTATCGAGTCATTCCTGTTTTGTTAAAGTCGGGTGATTCCGGGGGTGTTACTTCGGATATCACTATTTTGCTTTGTGCTTGTCCTTTTGAGTCTGTTTCTGCCAGGGAGCCAATTGCGCCAACAGATTTGAATGAACAGCAGTGATTTTCACACTCTTGTGTTTGCTTCTGCCGTGTGCCAGTTGTGCCGGAAGTATTGAATGGAATGACAGTGCTCTTCGCCTGCCTTTTCTGTGCCTTGAAATCATTGTATCGACCTCAGTTTTTCAAAACTTTTTTGAACACTGCGGTGAAAACGAAGCGGAAGGAATTCCTCGGGATTTGCAAAACTTTGATCATTTGAGAGAAAGAGAGGCATGCTAAGCCCTTAATGAATGAGATCATGTTTGTTAATGTGAGTACTGAGAAGGATCCTGGCCTGATCCAGATTGGTCCCACACTGTCTTTAGCGCGGGCGATTTGTCGCTTTCTTAAAAACTTTCGAAAAATGTTTTGCGCAGTCCTATGAAGACTTGTGTGGAATCGCCCTTGAGATTGTGCAGCCGAGGATCACTCTCAGCCTCGAGATTCGACCCCTCACTTTCAAACCTTGAACCTGAGTTCAAAACGTTCGACGGTCAACCACAACGTGAGGCCTGTGTGGCCATTTTGAAGCAGCCCTCGAACAAGAGGCACCAAAGTCAGATCAAGAAGATCAGATCAAAGGAAGCTTGTAAAGCTAGATCAGAAGCCCCTCCTCAAACTAGGGGCAAAAATGTCAGATATGCTCGAAGAGCCGAAGATGGATCCTTCAGTAAATCAATACAACAGCCACTCTCCTGGATACGGATGGCTTCAAAACCCTAAAACCATTTGGCATGGACCAAACTACGCTTTTACCCTTTGAGAGGCTCGCTGGGCCGAAAACCCGGAAAGGCGACCCAGGCAAAAGTTAGAGCAAAAGAAAAATACAAAAAAGAAAAAAAATGCAAAGAAAAGAACAAAAAAAAGAAAATCAAAAAAAAGAAATGAAATGAAAAGAAATGAAAAGAAATGAAATGAAAAGAATTGAAAAGAAAAGAAAAACAAAGCTCGCAAGGTCGAAAACCCGCATCGGGCGCCTTGGCAAAAGTTAGAGCCTAAAAAGGAGAGGTTAAATACCCGAGTGTACCTTAACCCCGAACTACGTAAGGCTTGATTCCCATGTTTGGGATACGTAGGCAACTTCATTCTGAAGTCCAGCCGTAAAACACTTCAAATTCAATTGTGTCCATGTAATGGTTTTGATCATCTTTGCTTTCTCTGTATCCAAGAGTTCGGTTACAATCAGCGCTTCGAGGACTGATTATAATGCGCTGCAGTGCCATTCACACAAGGGGCAACTTTCCGTTGCCATTCAATGCACTGCGGTGCCGTTCAAACAAGGGGCAACTTTTCGTTGCCATGCAGCTCTCTTCGAGCAAGAGGACAATTTTGTCCAGATCCGAGGTTGTACATCTCAACAGTAAGTTCCGCGCTTGTTAAGCATCGGCCGTTTGCAAAAATAGTTTTTGAGAATTTTTACTGAGGTTGACTAATTTTCTCGAAACTTGTTCCATCTTTTCCAAAAACTGGACCATTTCTTGGACCCAAAAAAGGAAAATTTTCAGTGCTCATAGCCTGACTTGCATGATTTTCAAATCAAAAATCGAACAAGTATGTTAATCTAACTCTCATATTGGTCAAAATTGTTTTAGTAGAAAACCACAACAAAAAATGGTCAAAATGATGAACTAGGGGCACAGTTGAGTCAGGCTTCCTGTCTTTTCCCCATTTTCAACATACTTGCTAAGAAGGGCACCCTACCTGCCAAGAATGGCACAACTGAAGTCAACAACAAAAGGGCAGAAAGCTCTCTCATCCTCCAAGCAACGAGGAATCAAGTCAAGTGCGAAGCACGGACGGGAACGGATCAAAATATTCCACTCCTTTGTCTGGACAGATCTAACCACGTCCAAACTCCCCAGCAGGGCATCATCAACCGATGTTAGCTGCAGATTTGCTACACACCCAGTTGTAGCACAACCCCTCTGTGGGAGAAACTTACTGTTGTGAACCAGAGTCTGGTAAAATACCAGGGGCAAGAGCCCACAATTTCCAGCTTATCCATCCACCACCCAGGGGAGGGATGAAAAATGAGAGATTAAAGAATAGAGAGATGTGCGCTGAGAGAAAAAGCGAGAAAAGGGTTTTGAGAGAAAAATCGAGCTTGAGAGCCGAGTGATGTGAGAATCACAAATAAGAAAGGGTGGGAATAATACCCGGTGAAACAGGCTCCCTGTGCACGTCTGTGTGTCGTGTCTTTTGTTTTGTTTGTCTCGATTCTTGCTTTGAGTCGTTCCGAGCGTGTCTCGACGTGTTTAGGTTGTTTACCTTTTGTTTTCCGTTGTTGAGTCTTTCTCGCTGTGTTCAGTCGTAGGCTCAATACCTGGTCGAAAATTCATCTCTCAATTTCAAAAATAAATCGTTTTGTGCTCAGAGTGCTGTGCCATCCTTCACGTTTGTGCAAAACAAGATTCTTTTTTTCATAAAACTGCAGGGTCCACCCCCGATAAGTGTGAACGGTGAAACCAGGACCTATCTGAAGCTATGATGGTTCCAGACTGCAAAGCAAAGACAAAAGAGCGAAAATCGAAGTATCTGAGTTTGTGTCAACTTCAGAAAATTCCGTGATTGTACTCCGGACGTACCTCATCAGGGCCTTGTCAATGCTCCGAAATATGAGTGTACCTCTACCTCAAGCGCAAGATCAATCCTGCTTCAAGGTTATACACTCTTCCACTTACATTGTTATGCACCCACTTCACTTGCATTGTAATGCATTATACCTATCAAGTTTCTTCCTCAGTCATGCACGATATTGTATGCACGGTTCATTCAAAGAAGTTCCGTTTTAAGGTCATTCACTTTCGTGTATCAATCACACACACTCACTTTAGTGTATCAATCACACTTCATTCGCTTAGTGTATCAATCACACTTCATTCACTTAGTGTATCAATTACACTCTAATTTCAATTATACTCTAATCTACTTAGTGTATCAATCACGCTTCAGTTACGCTCTCATTCATATAGTGTATCAATCACACTTCATTTGCCTTAGTGTATCAATCACACTTCACTCGCTTTGAGTATCTATCACCCACATTCTCATTTAGTGTATCAATCACACTCTCTTCACTTAGTGTATCAATCACATTTCTTTCATTTTGTGTATCTATCACACACATTCTCGTTTTCTGTATCACACTTTCAGTGTATCAATCACACTTCATTGATTTAGTATATCAATCATACTTGTTCACTAAGTGCATCTATCACACTTTGTGTTCACCTTTAGTATATCAATCATACTTGCTCACTAAGTGCATCTATCACACTTCGTGTTCACCTTTAGTGTATCAATCACACTCTGTTCACTAAGTGCATCTATCACACTTCGTGTTCACTTTTAGTGTATCAATCACACTCTGTTCACATAGTGCATCTATCACACTTTGTGTTCATTTTCAGTATATCAATCATACTTTGTTCACATAGTGCATCTATCACACTTTGTGTTCCCTTTTAGTATGTCTATCATACTTGCTCACTAAGTGCATCTATCACACTTCGTGTTCGCTTTCAGTATATCTATCATACTTGTTCACTAAGTGCATCTATCACACTTCGTGTTCACCTTTAGTGTATCAATCACACTCTGTTCACTAAGTGCATCTATCACACTTCGTGTTCACTTTTAGTGTATCAATCACACTCTGTTCACATAGTGCATCTATCACACTTTGTGTTCATTTTCAGTATATCAATCATACTTTGTTCACACTGTGCATCTATCACACTTTGTGTTCGCTTTTAGTGTATCAATCACACTCTGTTCACATAGTGCATCTATCACACTTTGTGTTCCCTTTTAGTATATCTATCATACTTGCTCACTAAGTGCATCTATCACACTTCGTGTTCGCTTTCAGTATATCTATCATACTTGTTCACTAGGTGCATCTACCACGCTTTGTGTTCACCTTTAGTGTATCCATCACACTACGCTTACCTAGTGTATCCATCACACTCTCTTCACTTTTGTGTATCTATCACGCATGTTTGTCCACTCAGTGTATCTATCACACTTCGTTCACTTTTGTGTATCTAACGCACATGTTCGTGAGAATTGCATAATTCTCTTACATCCTTTCTGCATGAGATGTAGTTTGGTTCATGTCTACTTGCTGGCATAGCATTCGCTTAAAATGTTGCATTTATTTTGCATAATTGCTTCATCACAGCTACATTCGCGCTATTTTGAGCACCTCACTTGTACTTGTTAGTACATTGCATTGTTTTGAGTACAAACTGGCTTCGCGTGGCGTATAAGTCCAATTATCAAAGTCTTCCTGCATATCATTTGCATCCTGCCCCTGAACTACGCTGGTTTGATTCCTTGCAAAGGGATACGTAGGCAGCCTGTGGGCACAACCATTTATTTATCGGTATTTTGTTTGTTTGTCCAAGTCTTCGGCCTTGTCAAAAATGGGTCATCTCTGGGCTTTAACATTCACTCCCGTCATTGTTATGACTTTCGAGTTCTGTCAAAGAGGGGCAACTGTAGACACCCCATTTTTGACCGCCCTTAAGACTTGGGCACTACTGATGGTTTGCTCGGTGTTGAGAGATGTGCAGGGCAAAGAATCAGTTTCTTTAGCTAGAAGAGAGGCAAATCTTTCAAAACACTTTGTTTAGGGTTTTGGAGTTGAAGAAAAGAGGAAAGGAGAGGAGAAAACTAGTTTGGGAAAAGTTCGGCTTGAATCCGGGTAGAAGCGAGTTGAGCAGCCCTCGCTGAATCGGGCTTATCTATCTGTACACTTGGAGTTTAGCTATGAGGCCACCACCGTCGGAAATCTTACTTCCGGGGCTTCATTTTGCACTCAAGAATCTCTTAAAGCCAAGTCCGGGTGGGGGAGATATGATCAGCTGAAGTTGGAGATCATCCCGGTTGGATCGAATCTGCGCAGCTTCACCAAAATGGGCATAACGTTTTCCACAGGAGGAATTTTAACGCAAGGTTTGCGCCATTGGAAAGCTAACTTCCGGGGCTTCAATTTGGACACCAACCGGCCGTTTTTTGACCTTACCGGCCATCCACCGGCACTATATTTATCCGGCCGGCAATTTATTGTGCCGACCAGCACTTTATTTTGCTGACCGGCAATTTTTGCTAGCCGACGACCTTCCGGAGCATTCTGCAAATTGAGTGGATTCCAGCTGTGCCAGCTGGAATGCACAGAATCGATCCCCCACGCACATGTGTGTTTGTTTTGCACCTTGTGAGTCTTTGAACCCTATGAGTCTTTGAACCCCTTAACCTTCTAGAAGCTTGAACCCTTTGGCCAAGCTTCTCCAAGCTTGGCCAGCTGTTTTAGCTTCCTCTAGAAGCCTTGCACCCCCCTTGAACCCCTTTGACCCTTTCCCTTTACTTAGCTTGTAAGTTAAGTGCTTCCCTTGCCTTATATAAGCACCATTCCTCTCCCTTTGTCTAGGTTGGATTTTTGGAACAAAAAACCAGAGATATATAGATATATCTGATATATACATACATATATCCCTTCATCTCTCACTATATCTCTCCCATTCAACCATCAAACACCCTTGTTCTTGGGCCATTTCTTCATCAACTCATAGCACAAGGCATCCAACGCCCATTCCAGCAGCTTGAGGCTGTTCTCCAGAGCTTAGGAGCACCTAAACTTGGTCCAAGAGGTGCTGGTTCATTGGTCTACAAAGGTGAGTCCTCTTCTTCCCTTTTCTAGCCTATTCTTGCATCATATCTAAGCCTTAGTTGCTTGCATCTTTGGGCTCCGACCCAAACTGTAACTCATCATATTTTGAGGTCCTCTTCATGTTTGATTGAGGACCTCTTGCTGTTTGAGGACAGTAGCTTGCACATGCTTCAATATCCTCCTTGAATGCCATAATCTTGCATAGAAATTTTGGTTTGAGTGTGATCTTTTTTAGAGCCCGATGTAAACTGAAAATAGGCTTATTTTGAGCCCCTCTTCAACATTGAAGAAGGGCTCAACACTGTTTGGGACCTCCATGTTATACTTGCCTTTATATCCTCTCTTTGGTCCCCATTTTTGCATGCTTTGGCAGCCTATCATGCTTCTGTTTTTGGCCTTTTTACAGTTCTGTAAATATGCTTATTTTTGGTCCCTCTTCAATGTTGTAGAAGGGAATTTTTCAGTTTGGGCTTTGTATCTACCACTTGCCTCTTTGGCCACCTTTTGGCCCTTTTTCTTGCACAAAAGCTTAGCCATACCTATGTTTGCTTTTAGGATTTTTACAGTTCTATAAAGTGGCTTATTTTTGGCCCCTCTTCAATGTTGTTGAAGGGCCCTAACCTATTCAGGGTCATCAGCTGTGAGTTGCTTCATAATCTCATGTTTAGGGCCTTTTTTGTATGCCATTTTAGCCCTATCTTTGCTTGCTGTTTGGCCATGTCATAAACTGTAAAAATGCTTGTCTCAGAGCTGTCTTGCTTCTGCCTTCATGCTCCATGTCCATATTGTGCATGCTTTGTATAGCTGTAAGCCATTTCATGTGCCTAATCTTGCACTTCGGGATTCATTCCATGCGTTGAGTGTCGTTTCGTTATGTTTCGGGGCTGTTTTGCATCACCTATCGCCTCTGAAATTTGCATGCAAATTGTCCATGTTTGTGCCTTTCAAATGCGTCAAAAAGTTGCTTCATTACGCTTAAGTCTTGGACCATGTATCTATGCATGTTTGCATGCCATTTGCCTCCATGCACTTAGCATTTTGGCCACTGTTTTGGACCTAACTAGAGCTGCCTAATTCATGTTTAAGACCATCCTTTGCTTATTTGCATGCTCACCTTGCATGTTTGCTTGTATCGGCATGTTGCATCCTTAGCTCGTATGCCTAAGTTGCATTGCATCTTGCATGCATCACCTTGCCTCTTGAGATGAGTATGATAGAGGTTAGGCCTCCTTGTGTGTTTATTTGGTTTGCATGCATTTTGAAATTGAAGTTGCACACTTGATTCTTTGGGCCATCATGCATGGAAATGCGTGATTGGTGGTCCGAGAATCGGGGCACATCCTCCTTTGAGTCATTAACATGATAAGGAATGTGATAGGTGCATAAATTGCTTGAATTGCATTGCCATGCAAGATTTTTCCCTCTGCTGCTGTGAGTTGCAGGTTCTGCAGGAATTTATTGCCGGCCGGTAGTATTTAGTGCCGACCGGCAGTCAATCGATGGCCAGTGGATCTATTTTGTGCCGGTGACTAAATGCTACTGCCGGTGGAAATTCTGCTCAGCCGATGATATCCCCCAGTGTCCTGAGAGGCATCCCTGAGACTTTGGCAGTTTTCAGAGGAGCAGAGCAGGGAAAACAGAGGCAAACTATGCATGGCAGTGCGATTCCGAGCCAGTCCCGAGCATGTGTTGCATCTGGCCCTCGCCCCGAGGCGGTTTACTGTTTTTCTTTAGTTTAGTTAATTTGTTAATTAATTAAGCAATTTGTAATATTTAATTAGCTTGCGTAGTTAATTAAT
The DNA here is from genome assembly GCF_055761805.1 of Camellia sinensis. Classification (NCBI taxonomy): domain Eukaryota; kingdom Viridiplantae; phylum Streptophyta; class Magnoliopsida; order Ericales; family Theaceae; genus Camellia; species Camellia sinensis. Next base: position 94,279,321 of record NC_138969.1, read on the forward strand.
TTGTATTATTATTTTGGTCCCTCCGAGCGAGGGCAAATCTGTAATAAGTGTGCGTGAGTGTGTGTATGTCTTCCAACCTCACGTCTTTCTTCCCTTTTATTTACCTGCTTACGATGGTAGATTAGGGCACGTTTAATTTAGCATACCTTATGCTATGCATGCGTGCATCCATACATTTGTACTGCATGCATTAGGCTCGGTACATCACGCTAACTGCATTCGTACTTCAATTCAAAAATTGACTATGTGATAGTTGATAGCATTTCACATGTCATTGTAGATTAGCCGAGCCTATCTTAGTTGCATCTTGCATGTGTTGCATTAGCCATCTTAACATGAACTAGGATCATGCATATGATTATTAACTAGTTTCTGTTTTGGCTCGGAGTACTAGGTAAGCTTTTATGCTTTAGCATATCGCATGCGTGTGAGTGTTTCCATGACAGTATGATTACCATGAGGCTAGCTGCTTATGTGATATAACTGCTTGAATGCCTGTGGATGGAGGTTGAATTACCTAAATTGGAATAATGCATTAAAACTGTGAGTTTTAAGCCCACTAGATAGTGGCAAAATCATCTTCTCTAAAAGCCCACTTGAGGATGGCAAAATCTGCATTTTAGCCTACTTGCGAGTAGCAAACCATTTTCAAAACAAACATGAAATGTTTTGTTCCAATTTGGGCGATTTGGTCTATACTTGTTTGCTGCGCGCATAACATAGTAATTCTAGGCTAACAATTGGTTTAAGAACACATAAAGTTTTCAAAAACGGATATCACGGTTAGTAGAGGCCGGTCTTCGGACCGGGCGAAAGGGGGTGCTCATAGCTGACCTTCCCCGATCGTACCCAAGCTCCCGAGCCGAGACAACTCCGGTGATGACGGACATGTGGCCTTCGGCACCGAGTCAGGGTTTCCTAAATTCTCCCATAAAAAAATATTTAGGTGGCGACTCTGTATCTGGCAAAGCAGTCCATGTTTGGCACTACTTTTTCAAAAATCTGTTTCTCAAAACGATTTGCCAGATTTGGACTCTTTGGTTCGGATTTAGAACCGTGACACAAATCGAGTCCGAACTGTAGCATGAGGCCCACGGGCGCGTCTACAATAAGTGTGAAATGTGTGTAAAAGCCAAATTGACAAGGACTTCATTTCATTCTGTTAAAAGAAGTACCGAGCCTTCAGATTTAGTGTATAGTGATATGCGTGACTTAAAAGTCGTACAATCACGTGGTAGCAATAAGTACTTCATCACTTTTGTTAATGATTACACCAAATATTGTTATGTTTATTTGATTAAAAGCAAAGATGACGTGATTGGTAAGTTTATTCTTTTGAAGAATGAAGTTGAGAATCACCTAGCCGAGACATCAAGCTTTAATAAGTGATCGTGGCAGAGAATATGAATCACCTTTTACTGAGATTTGTGCTCAATCTGGAATTATCCACCAAACTACAGCGGCTTATTCCCCTCAATCAAATGGTGTTGTTAAGCGAAAAAATAGGACGTTGATAAGTTTTGGGTTGCAACAAAATTTGTGGGGGAAAGCAATTCTCTCCGCGAATTACATTCTAAATAGAATACCTTGGAAGAAAGTGGACAAGACTCCGTATGAATTATGGAAAGGCCACAAGCCTTCTTATAATTTCCTACCGTCTTGCCAAAGTGGCGATACCTACACCCTAGCGGGTTAGGATAGGTTTGAAAGTTGTGGATTGTATATTCATTGGTTATACACAGAATAATATTGTGCACAAGTCTAATATTTTAGATATACACAAGAATACCATTATGGAGTCAAGGAATACGTCTTTCTTTTAGGGTGTGTTTCCTTGTCGAACCTGAGGAAAGGATCAAAGTTCTGAAAAGGAACTTGAAGATGATTCTAGCGATAGTGATCAAGATAAGGAAGTAGATTAGCCAAGAAGAAGTAAGAGGTCTAGGGCTTCTAAGGTTTTTGGTCCGGACGTCTTGACTTATATATTAGAGGGAGAACCTCAAACTTTCCATGAAGCTATGACTTCACTTGAAAGTCCTTTGTAGAAAGAAGCAATTAGAAGTGAAATTGACTCTATCTTACAGAACCATACTTGGGAGTTGGTTGATCTACACCCAGGCAGTAAGGCCTTAGGGAGTAAGTGGATCTTTAAAAGAAGGGTGAAAGTGGATGAGTCAATTGATAAGTATAAAGTGAGGCTAGTTATCCAATGATACAGCCAGCGAGAAGTCCTGGATCACTTTGATGCGTATTCACTTGTGACAAGGATAACATCCATTCATGTGGTGATTGCGATAGCCGATTTATGTGGTCCGGAGATACATCAAACGTATGTAAAGACAGCTTTCTTCAATGGATATTTCGATGACGAAATCCATATAGAACAACTCGAGGGGTTTTTAGCTTTAGGGCAAAATAAGAAAGTCTGTAAGTTTGTCAAGTCATTATATGGTTTAAAGCAAGCTCTTAAGCAGTGGCATGAGAAGTTGACAACGCTATATTGTCAAATGGGTTTAGAATCAATGAGTGTGACAAATGTGTATGTCAAAGACACTGACAGAGGTTATGCCATTTTGTGTCTATACGTCACTCATTGTTGATAGTAATGATGAAATGATTAGAACTACCAAGAAATTTTTAAACTCGAAGTTTGACATGAAAGATATAGGCCTTGAAGAAGTGATTCTAGGTATTAAGATTACCACAACATCTGGTGGTATTTTACTTTCTCAATCTAACTATGTTGAGAAGATACTTGAGAAATTTAGTAAATCAGATACAAGTGTGTCTAGGACATCGGTAGACTAGAGTCTACACTTGACCAAGAATAATGGTGAGAGTGTCTCTTAGCTAGAATATTTTCGGGTCATTGCGAGTTTAATGTATCTGATGAGTTGTACAAGGCTAGATATAGCCTATTCTGTTAGCAGGCGTAGTAGATACACGAGTAATTTGAATGCTACTCATTAGAGGGGCATTATGCGGGTGTTAGGTTATCTACACTACACCCTGGATTATAGGCTCCATTATACCTGATACCCAGTGGTACTAGAAGGGTATAGTGACGCTAATTGGATATCTAATAGAAAAGACTCCAAATCCACTAGCGGTTATGTGTTTGCCATCGGAGGGGCAACCGTGTCTTGGAAATCTTCCAAGTAAACGTGTATATCGAGATCAACAACGAAATCTAAGTTTATTGCTATAGATAAACCAACTAAAGAAGCTGAATGGTTTCGCCAGTTCATTGAGGATATTCCACATTGGCCAAAACTTGTGCCAACTATCTATATTCATTGTGATAGCCAATCGGCGATTGGTTGGGCACAAAGTAATATGTATAATAGAAAGTCTAGACATATCTGTCATAGACATAATTCCATACGACAACTAGTTTCTAATGGAATTGTCTCTCTAGACTATGTAAAGTCTAAGGACAACATTGCGAATCCGTGAACCAAAGGGTTAACTCCAGAGTTAGTAAAAACGTTGTCAAAAGGAATGGGGTTAAGGGCTTTAGTAAAGGTTACCATAATCAAAAACCCAACCTAGTTGACTGGAGATCCCAAGATCTAGGTTCAAAAGAACAACCTAACTGCGTGTAACGGGTGAGTCACTGAAGAGGTAAATCCTCTTACCTATTCCTATATATAGTGATACCCTGTGGGGGAGGAAAGTTAAGCTAATGATTTTAATGACCTAAGTGATAAGAATAATCAACTGTGGTATAATGAGATACCATATATAGGTCACCTATGTGAGTACGAAGTGGGGCCACTTCTTTAAGAATTAGTAAGGCTGAATTCTTTAAAAACATTCACTGAACCAGGCTAGTGTTCCAGGGCCATACCGGATACACCAGTGAGAACAAGAAGAATAGTTAGACTAACTCCTGTGTGAGGTCTATTGTCTCAGTTTACACAAACGGCAGAACAATTCAAGACATCACGTTTACTAGTCAACCAGCAAATCTAATAGGCTTTCACTACAAAAGGTTCAAGGCCAACAGCTACCTTTTCTATTGCAAGGTTAGTCTATGCTCTCTCTCTCTAAGTCATTGTTGTAAACGTTGTCTGTTTTCTTTATTCGGTCAATTTTTATTCATGTGGGGAATTATTGGGGAAAAAATGGTTTTATGGTGACTTTAATGTGAAATTAAAGTATGTCCCAACCACCGGTTAAGGTGAGATCAAATAGGTTTAGATTCTTTGTGACAAAATCTTTGCACCACAAAAGAATGACCAAAATCCATTAAGAATTGAATGATAAATTGTCTTATAAAGTTTGTCTCATGAATAAGGTATTAGGAATTGTGTATAACTACCAATCCCACATTGATTGTGAATGAATGCTTTGATGGGTATTTAAACCTCAAGATTTTGATAAGGGTATGAGCCCTTTGGGACATCCAAATTTTAAGAATGAAGGGAGTTATGGATTCTTCAAGGATGAGCTTGGGCCAAAACTATAGTTCAAGTTGGTCATGCAAAAATTGCCACATGAACGCGCACGCACAGCCTGCCTGCTCGGACCGGGCCAAGGTCCATCGTGGGTCATGGATCTTGGGACTTGGATAGCTTATACTTAGGCTTAGGCTTCACGCTTGAGGATTTCTGCAATGGGTTAGGTTTGGGCTGGGTTGGGCTGGATTGGTGGTCCCACAACCTAATCTTTTTGGGCTAGGTTTGTTTGGTGGCTCCAGATATACACACATGTGTATATAGAGTGTGTAACTTACACACTTATTCTCCATCAGTTTTGTGCATTACTCCATCAGTTTTGCAAGAGTAAATTGTTGTCCAAATTGTAGAGATTAAATAAAATAAATAGATTCATAATTAATTAAAATTATATTAGAGAACAAGAAATCATAAATCTAACTCATGCTAGAGATTACATTTTGAAGAACAAAAATATTTAACAAAATGAAACACTGAAATTAAATAGTAAAATAAGCAAACTGAAGCTTGTGTGGTACCACAGTCTCCTTAAAATAGATTTGCCACATCACCGTGGGTGTTGGAGGTATGTCGACGTCTGTCTTCTAGGATACAACAGTATAGACCCACTAACGCAGTAGCACATTCTGTATAGCTCCAGTGAACCGACAGTGATAGCACTCTCTCACACAGGAAGATGAATATAGGAGCAGACTGACTGTATAGTATAGAAGCCAAAAACTATGTGTTGAAACCAAGGAAGATGGCCTCCTTTTATACACAATGGGGGAGAGAAATCTAATAAGGTTAGGAAAGTTTCCAAGAAGACTGGAGTGGTCACATCGGTCCCATTTAAAACCCAATTAACCTTAGGCAAAACTTACAAGACCTTGTTGACTGATAGTCAATGAGAAACAAATTCAAAATTAAGTTTCCAGGGAATAAACCAGGTTAAAATAAAAAATAAAAAACAATTCCTAAGCAAATAAAAATTGTTACCAGAATTACACCACTCATAAAAGTTAACTGGTACTCCCGGAACTGAGCCATTATTTTTGAATAAAAATCAGAAATATGTTAGCTAATGCTAAAATGTTGTTTCTTCACCCAAAACCAAAACACTTTGGAAATAATCAGATTATAACCAAACCAAATTTGTTTTTAAGATTGTTGGTATTTTTCCACAATAAAAATATATACAAAATAAAAGAAATAGAAATGACAAAACAATTTTTTTATTATTATTAAAGAATCAAATACAGAATAAACTACACAACTAAAAATACATAAATAAACTAGATTATATCATGGAATATATTACAAGATGGATTCCCATCAAAATATAAAATAATATGCAAGAAATAATTCAAATCTAAAAATCGAAAGAGCAAAAGATAAGAGATGCAAATTGATGCCTGTACGATAGCACAGTTTCCTTAAAATAGATTCACCGGCTCTCGATGGGTGCTAGAGGTATGCTAGTGTCTGTCTTCCAGGATACGATGGTCGAAACCAGCTAATGCAGAAGCACCTTCTGAATAACTTCGGCGATTTGACAATGGCAGCACTCTCTCTCTAATAAGAGCCAAAGAAGGGGCTAGCACAAAGAAGATAGAAAAATTTCTTTGGTATAAAAATCATCTCCAACTTTATGTAAAGAAAATCACAAATTTTTCGTCTCAAAAATATTTCTATCTTATCCATCTAAGTTGGAGGGGAAAGGCCATTTTTATACTTGTAAGGAAGGGGTTTTAGCCATAAAGGCTACCATAAAACCTAGCATCAATGGCCATCGACTCTAGCAATTAGAGTTGAAGTTTCAAAGGTGCAAAATTCCCATGTGCATAATATTATCATCAACTCTATCATCAAAAGATGAGAGTTACAAAGGTTAAAAACCTCCCTTGTATTATATATATATATATATATATATATTGTTATTTATATAATCCAACTAGATGATCGCAAAATGAATACGGGTGTTGGGTTACAACCTGATCCAAATCCAGTCAGACAATTCTCATTCACAATTTGGTCCAACCCGAAGGAATGGTGGGTGAACACTAGAGCCACTCGCCACATCTGTGCTGAGAAGAAGATATTCACAACTTTCAAACTAGTTTCAAACGGTGAGAAGTTGTTTATGGGAAATTCTGCGACCTCAACTGTTGAGAGTAAAGGCAAGCAAGTCCAAAAGATGACTTCAGGAAATGAGTTAACTCTGAATGACGTCCTATTTGTGCTAGATATTCGTAAAAACCTTGTCTCGGGGTCTCTTTGAAGAAAGTATGGCTTCCGCATAATGTTTGAGTTTGATAGGGTTGTGTTGACTAAGAGCGGGGTCTATGTGGAGACTGGGTATATGTCGGGTTACAATTATCCCTGAAGTTAATGAGAAAGCTTCTTCTTCTGTTTGTATGCTTGAGTCCCCTCAATTATGGCATGGTAGACTTGGTCATGTGAATTTTGACACTTTGCATAGATTAATCAAGTCAGATCACATACCATCTTTCAAGATTAATCCAAATCATAAGTGTGAAACATGTGTAGAAGCTAAATTGACTAAGGACTTCATTTCATTCTGTTGAAAGATGTACCGAGCCTCTAGATTTAATGCATAGTGATGTATGTGACTTGAAAGTCATACAATCATGTGGTGGTAACAAGTACTTCATCACTTTTATTGATGATTGCACTAAATACTGTTATGTGTATTTGCTTAAAAGTAAAGATGAGGCAATTGATAAGTTTATTCTTTTTAAGAATGAAGTTGAGAATCAATTAAGCCGGAAGATCAAGGCTTTAAGACATGATCATGGTGGAGAATATGAATTGCCATTTATTGAGATTTGTACTCAATCTGCAATTATCCACCAAACTACAACGCCATATTGCCCTCAGTCAAATGGTGTTCCTGAGCTAAAAAATAAGACGTTGAAGGAAGTGATGCATGCGGTGTTGATAAGTTCTAGGTTGCCACAGAACTTGTGGAGGGATGCAATTCTCTCCACAAATTACATTCTAAATAGAATACCTCAGAAGAAAGTGGCTAAGACTCCGTATGAATTATGGAAAGGCCGCAAGCCTTCTTATGACTTCCTACAAATGTGGGGTTGTCTTGCTAAAGTGGCGATACCAACACCTAACCAGTAGAACAATTCAAGACATCACATTCACTGGTTAGCTAGTAAATCTGATAGGCTTTTAGTACGAAAGGTTCTGTCATGACCCAAACCCGCTCCTAAAAGTTTAGGTCATGACCAGCCTATACTCAGGCCTCAAAGATAAAATTTCAAAATATTCAAATCATATCGAGGCCTAAAGAGGAAGCAAAACAAAAATAATAAATGTCCATTGAGCTGTGCATACATGATGACTTGAAATAATTAAACTATTTAACTACACTTTCCATAGTTACTACAGACACCCCATTTTTGACCGCCGCAAGACTTGGGCACCACTGATGGATTATTAGGTGATGAAAGTTGTGCAGTGCAAAGGTTTAATTTCTTCGGCAAGAGGAGCTTCAAATCCCAACCTTACACCCCATTTTTGGACTAAAACTATTTTAACCAAAGATTTTAGACCTTAAAACTCTCTCTTTCAAAACTTTTTTTGAAAGAAGTTTCTACGATGTGTCGAGGCTCGCATTTTGTTAAATGCTGCGCTTTTCGATAAACCAAGCAAGGACAAAGTGGAAATAAATTAAAGAGAGGTGAAATCATTGAAAAATCTTTCAAACACCTTATTTGGGGGTTTGGGGTTGAAGAAAAGAGGAGAGAAGGGAAGAAAACTAGTTTGGGAGAAGTTCGGCATGAATTCGGTTGAGCCAAAACTGAGTAGTCTTCACTAAAAGGGGCATAACTTTTTTCACAGTTGGCATTTTGATGTGAGGCTTCCACCATTGGAAAGATTACTTCTGGGGCTTCAATTTGGACACAAGAATGACTTGAAAAGGGATCCAGATGAAGGAGATATGCCCATTTGAAATTTGATCTGCAGAGCAGATTTTTGCTGTCGGGCACAGGGGTGGCCGGCTGGCTAGTTGAGGTAGCCTACCGGCCACTTTTGTCCAAAACTCAGATATTTTGCAGATCTTTTCCCTTCAGCTGTTCTACACAACCTCTAGCTGTCCTAATTCAGATATTTTGACCTAGGCTCTCATTTTTGCTATATATGAAGGCAATATCTATCATTTGAGGAGGTTAGTAATTTTGGGAGCCTCTCTCTCTAAAAATCCTCTCTCTCTAGAAGATTTGTGAGCAAATTCTTTCCTCTCTCTAGAATTCTCTCTCTCTCCTCTTGTTTTAGGCTTGAAAGTGAGAATTCCCTACATATTTGCATACACTTCCTTAACCAAAGTTGATCATCTTTGGGTTGAGGTAGCTTGGGACTTTGTTTGAGCTCCAAAAGGTGGTTTTAACTCAGAATTGGGGCTGCTTTTGCTGCTGTGCTTCAAAGGTAACCTCTTACCTCTTTTGAGCTTATTTTTGCACACTTGTTTTGCCACCTTTGTAAATTGTTTTTGGCTTGGTTTTCAACTACCAAAACCTCTGTTTTTCAGTCCCAAAAATGGTGGTTTAAGCCTTGTTTGGTTAAGGGGTGTTTCCTCTCTTTTGCTCTTTGGCTTGTAAAGCCTTTTGAGCTATCTTTCAAGCTTTTCAAGCAATCTTAAAACCATAGAATTCCAGAGGAATTTCAGTGGTGGAAAGCTTGTTTTGAGGCCCAAAATGGGAGGGGATGGCCTCCCCTTCTGGTTTCTCTATGCCATGCCTTGTTAGCATTACAAAGTAGCATTTTTTTATGGCTTATGTTAGCTTAGTTGAAGCATGTTTTTGGCCTTGCTTTAGCATGCTTTAACTCTGTTTCAAGTGGTATTGGTCACATGTGCTCCACTTTGTATAGCTATAGTGTAAATGGCCTTGACTAACTTTGTGTTTTGAGACTTCTAGCATGCTTTGCTTAGGTTGTTTGCATGCCATAGCATCGTTTTGTATGTAATTTCAGAGCATATAACCTTGTCACACTCTCATATATTCCACTCTTTCATTGCTTTTGAGAGTTATGCCTTATGTCTTGTTCGTGAGCCAACACGTATGCAGGTTTGTTTAGTCTTTTGAGCTTCAATTCCAGCATTTTTAGGCCATTGTTTTGGCATGATTAAGCTCTGTTCATGGCTGGTTTAGTCATTTAAGCTTGATAGTGCATGCCTCTTGTGTAGTGCTCTTCACTAGCTTTAGTGCTTTTGACCCTTAACATGTCTTGCATGCATTGCTTACATGATAGAGTCTTGTGCATGCCATTTCAGCACTGAATTTATGCAATCTTCCTACATGCTTCACTTTTGAATTTGATTTCGAAAGTGGTCTTAAGCCCCTTGTTGGCTTAAGCATGGAATTGAGGCTCTCATGCCTAATGGATCGGATGTTAATCCAAACACAAGAAATGCGGGACGTTTTATACTCAAAGTGATGAAACGTGCCGCATTTTTTGGTCACCAACACCCTTGATCATGCATGATAGGGTGGAGGCTCTTTGTGTATTGTTTGTGCATTCACTAAGCTTGTACAAGCTTGGTTTTTGGGCCATCATGCATTGAGATGCTTGATTGGTGGCTCGAGAGCCAAGTACCACACCCCTTTGAGCTTGAGGCATAACGAGGAGGGTGGTAGTACACACATTTCTTGCCAAATACACTGTCTTGGCTCTGTTGCTCTCTGTTGCACCAAGGCAGAATTCTGGAAGGAGAGGTGGCTGGCCGGCTACTTGCACTAGCCTACCGACCACTTGCATTGGCTGGCCGACCAGTTGAGGTAGCCTACCGACCAATTGAGTGGCCGGCCGGCGACCTGCAGGGAAAATTGTCCAAAGTGTTCCTGTGTTAGGGCAGATACAACTTGGAAGTTTGTATGATGTTCTGAGATCACTGTGAGTGCAAACAGAGGCAACTCATGGCAAGGCAATGCATTTTCGGGCGAAGCAAACTGAGCATGCATGTCTCCTTCCCCCTCGAGGCCATTTTACTGCTTTACTTAGCTAGTTAATTTACCAGTTTTGTAATTAATTAGTTAATGTGCTTAGGTAATTTAATTCATCTTTGTAATATTTTAATTAGCTTAGAATAGTTAGTTAATTTAATTTCAATTCGGTCTGTAATAATTAATTAGCTAGAATAGTTAATTAGTTGTTTTGTAATAGTTAGCTTAGCTTAATTATTCGGACCCTCCCGCGAGAGGGCATATTGTTGTAATAAGGGTGCATGTGTGTGTGCATGTCTTGCAACCCCACGTCTTTCTCCCTTTTAGTTAACCGCTTTCGATGGTTAGTTTTAGGGCATTTCTCGATTAGCATACCTTATGCCTTGCATGTTTGCATCATTCATTTGTATTGCATGCACCGGGCTTGGCTCATCATTCAAACTGCATTGTATTTCAATACTTACTTGAATACGCGTTTCAAAGCATGTTATCAAGTTGCATTCATATGCCATCATAGATACTCGAGCCTATTTAGTTGCATTTTTGCATGTGTTGCATTAGGCATCTTAACATAGCTAGGATCATGCATGATTTCTAACTAGCTTTTTGTTTTGGCTTGGAGTACACTGTAAATATTTACGCTTTAGTATCCTTACATGAGTGTGAGTGTTTCCATGATAGCATGCTTGCCATGAGGCTATTTGCTTAAGTGCTTAACTGCTTGAATGCCTGTGGGTGAAGGCTTTATTGCCTGAATTGGAACAATTCAATAAATGCGAGTTTTAAGCCCACTTTGTAGAGTGGCAAAATCATGTTGTGTTTAAGCCCACTTGAGGGTGGCAAATCCGCGCTTTAGCCTACTTGCGAGTAGCACTTTCAAACCATTTTCGAAAACAAACACAAGTTGTTTTGTTCCAATTCTTGCAGTTGAGTCTATACTTGTATGCTGTGCGCATCACATAGTAATATTAGCTAATAACCGGAATAAGAGCACATGGTTTATAAAACAACATATCATGCTTAGTAGAGGCCGATCTTTTGATCGGGCGAGCGGGGGTGCTCATTTCAGGACCTTCCCCTCTCGTACCTAAGTTCTCGAGCCGAGGCAACTTTGGTGATGACGGAGACGTGGCCTTTGGCACGAGTCAGGGTTTTCTAAATTTCCTAAAATAAAATATTTAGGTAGCGACTCTGTAATCTGGCAAAGCAGTCCATGTATGGCGCTTTTTTATTCAAAATCGATTTTTCAAAATGATTTGCCGGATTTGGACTCTTTGGTGTTTATCAGTCTCACATTGCACTTTGTGAGATTAGATTCAGAACCGTGACAGGAGTCCGAACTGTAGTAAGACCAAATTCGCACCCTCTCCGAAAGGGGGGGCGCGCGAAGGAAGTCGGGTCTACAGTTTCTAATATACAATAAAAGAGCTTATACAGATCTAACACACTATATGAAAGACTTCAAACAAAACTAGGCTTGGCAAAATAACACTACGCCTCTATATGGACGCACTTCCTGGGAGGCTCGACAGAGAGGCGGACTTCGGTACAAACTCTAATGTTGATCCTTCGATGGCTCACCTATACATATATATTAAGTGAAAGGGTGGGCTAATGCCGAGTGAATAATAATAAAGTAAAGAGGTTAATGAATTATGTCCTTAACATTAGGAAAACATATTTTACAATTCTGAAATGTATCCTAAATCATTTTAAAACAAACATTTATCGTATCAAAATCCATGCCTTTGTAAATGGAATACATATCTGCAACCATTACAAAACATTTTACGTGGTACATGGTACGCCCACTTATACAAATGGTCAGAATCACATTTCAAAATAAGACATCCATTCATTCATACAAAATAACATTTTATAACATGAGTCATATAGCGATGTAAAAACACTTGTATTCATATCATATTTTCTTAATGACCTTGGGCCCGATCGTATAGCAAAATGACCTTACATATCATATCGTATCACAGTATCTTATCATGGAGTAGATAAAATATCGACATGTCTCCACCTCTCCCAAGGCCCAATTCATGTATGTATGGACCCAAGAGGTGACTCGTACAGACTCTAGAGGTGACTCCCACTGTAGCACTTAGTTCCGTGCAACACTTTGTTCCATACCAGAAATCAATAGGTCTTAAAGACCAAACAATTCATATCATGTCATAGCATATTACAAACAATTCACATTTCTTGTTCATAGCTCATTTCACATTTCTTGGAAACTTGTGCATTTTGACAAAATATGATATTTAGAGAATCATGTTGCACATAAATCAAAATAGATAATGAAAACATATCTGTACCATACTATTACTCACAGTGATGGGCTTCTGGTAGCAGTTGGGCGATGTCCTTGTCTTGACCTACAAACACAATTACATAGAACAACATATCGAAATATAGAATTACTCTCTTGATCAAATAAACCGATCCTTTACTTTTCTCCTTAACCAATTATTTATATTGGTTCTAAACTCATTAGTCCTCAATGGGTCATAATCCGTGTCTACAAAAATAGGAAGAAACGAAAGAAAACTGGGTTAGGAGAAGAAATAGCATGAAAAAGTTAGAAAGAAAGTGAACAACCTTCACTAATTTAAACATATCTGTTTTTGTACTTAGAATTTGGATGTGAGACCACCACCATTGGAAACTATACTTCCGAGGCTTGAATTTAGGCTCAAGAATCACTTAAAATGAAGTCCGGATGGGGAGATATACCTATTCGAAGTTAAACTGAAATAGGGGAGTTCCGCACATGCGGGACCAAAACCGCACATGCGGGAAAATCAGGGCATGTGCAGGGGCAAGTGAAATTATTTCAGAATAAAAAATGTTGCTGGAAATGGACTTCCGCACGTGCGGCTCTGGGTAAAATTCTGTTGTCGAAAATATCTGTTGGTTCTATCACTTGTTCTTCTATTTTCCAAGCTAGGTTTCAACTTAAATCACTCAAAAACATGTAAAACTAATGGAAAACATGAGATTGTGATTGTTTTCTAAATCAAAACATCAAAAATACAATGAATCTTTAAACAAGAAAGATCAAAATCCTTGTTTAGTTCTTTTTCAAAACTTCTTCTTCCAAATTCACATAGATTTTCATTTCATATATAATTTTATGAGTTCAAACCATACAAAACCTCAACATTAAGGCTCAACATCTCACAATCTAACCCAAGTCAAGTAACTTCAAAGAAATCAACTCTTAAATCAAACAAATCCAAGAAATCCAAGTCCAATTCCATATATATATATATATATATATCAAGTAAGCTTAGAACTCAAAATGATAAAACCAAGTAATCTTCTCCTTTAGGGGCTTACTTCAATTTACACCACTTTACACCCTTCAACTTCTTAATTCAACCTAGATTATATAATCTCATGAGGAATACAACTTGTATTCATAAAATTAGAGGAAGATGCTTACCTTAGTTGGCTAATTTGTTGTAGATTAGCTTATCTTCAATGCTCTCTTCAAGTTTTCGTCTTCCTTCTTCTCCTTGAGCTCTCCCTCTCTCTTTTCTCGTTCTAGAACTCTCTCCCCTTGTTTCCTCAAATTTTTGTGTTTTAAAACAAGATAAAGATGAGCTCAAATGGCTTATATCACTTATATATAGATATAAACACTTAAAGGTGGCCTAAACACACCTTAACGAACCAGACAGGATAAATTTTTAATTAAACTTCCCAAATAACTCTAAAAATTCACAGTAGCATATCCATGTACTCAATTTCTGTTTCTGAACCCATTAAAGTCGTCAATTTCAATTTCAAAGTGTTAACTCTAAGAGTTTTACCCAAATAAAGTCAATTTTAGTTTATCGCACCTCTAAGGCTTCCAATTTTCTATCCAAAGGTTGTAATTTCAACAGATTTGTCTACAATCAACAAATATAATTTCAAATCCTTATAATTCACATCCTTACACATGCAATTCCACATTAACAACATAATTAGCTTAATCATGACTAATTACAAGACCCACATAATTTAAATAACTTAATTTAACTTCCATTAGAGCCCAATTAATTATATTCAAATTTATCAGTCCGAATCAAATTTTTAATCAAACTCCAAAAGGCTCCAAATATCAAATTAAGCTTATTTCCATCATCAATTATGATAATTTGACTCACTACTTATCCTTTCTTGAGCCAATCAGCCTTTCAATTTCTAATTCCAAATAAATCTTCAATAACATCGTATACGAATCAGTCTCCATAATTTTCATAATTCCCAAATTAAATTAGAATAGTAGGCAATTAAAATTCAAATCTCCATCATTAATTAAATATAAAGTATTACGTGATGGGGTTGTTACAGGTTCAAGGCCAACAGTTATCTTTTCTGATGTAGGGTTAGTTTTTGTGCTCTCTCTCCAAGTCATTGTTGTAAACGTTGTCCGTTTTCTTTATTCGGTCAATTTTTATTTATGTGGGGGATTGTTGGGGAGAAAAATGGTGGCTTTAATGTGAAATTAAAGTTAGTCCCAACCACTGGTTGAGGTGGGATCAAATGGGTTTTAGATTCTTTACAACAAGATCTTTACTACACAAAAATAATAACGAAAAACCATTAAGAACTAAATGAGAAATTGTCTCATAAAGTTGGCCTCATGAATGAGGTATTGGGAATTGTGTATAACTACCAATCCCACATTAATTGTAGAGGAAAGTTTGATGGGTATAAACCTCAAGATTTTGATAAGGGCTTTAGCCCATTGCGGCATCCAAATTTTCTAAAGGAAGTGAGTTATGAATGCTTCAAGGATGGGCTTGGGCCAAAACTATGGTCCAAGTTGGTTGTACAAAAATTGCCACACACGTGCGCCACCCGCCCGCCCGCCCGGACCTAGCTAGGCCCAGGTCCAAGTCCGAGTCCGTGAGACGTGGGTTGTGGATCTTGGATCTTGGGCTTGGGCTTGAGGCTTGGGGTTCGTTGGAATGGGCTAGGTTTGGGCTAGGCCGTATTGGTGGGCCACCAACCTAATCTTTTTGGGCCAGGTTTGTTTGGTGGCTGCAGATATACACACATGTGTATATAGAGTGTGCAACTCACACACTTATTTCCCATCAATTTTGTGCATTACTCCATCTGTTTTCCATGAGTAAATTGTTGTCCAGATTGTAGAAAATAAATCAAATAAACAAATTCATAATTAATTAAAATTATATTACAGAACAGGAATTCATAAATCTAGCTCATGCTAGAGGTTACATTTTGATAAACAAAAATATTCAACAAAATCAAACACTGAAATTAAATAGTAAAGGAAGTAAACCGAAGCCTATGTAATACCACTGTCTCCTTCAAATAGACTTGCTGCATCAACGTGAGTGCTGAAGGTATGTCGACGTTTGTCTCTCAAGATACAACAATATAGACCCGCTAAAGGATAAAGACCTTATGTTTAGCTCTGGTGAACCGACAATGGCAGCACTCTTATACATAAGAAGAAGAATATAGGAGCAGACTGACTGTATAATGTGGAAGCCAAAAATTCTGTGTTGAAACCAAGGAAGATGGCCTCCTTTTATACACAATGGGTGAGAGAAAATTGAACAACGACAGGAAAGTTTCCAAGAAGACTAGAGAGGTCACAATAGTCCCACTTAAAACTTAATTAACCTTAGACAAAACTTTCAAGAGATTGTTGACTCATAGTCAATGAGAAACAAATTCAAAATTAAGTTTCTAGGGGGGATAAAGCAGGTTTAAAAAAAAAAAAATTCCTAGGCAAATAAAAATTGCTACCAATATTACACCACTTATAAAAGTTAACCAATACTTCCGGAATCGAGGCCATTATTTTTTAATAAAAATTAGAAATATTTTAGCTAATGCTAAAATCTTGTTTCTTCTCCCAAAACCAAAACACTTTGAAAATAATCAGATTATAACCAAAGACTTTCTCCAAACTTTGTTTTCCAACACCTTGAAAATTATCAGATTATAACCAAACCATATCTGTTATAAAATTGTTGGTATTTTTCGATAATAAAAAAATATATATAAAAAATAAAACAAATAGAAATGACAAAACTATTTTTTCTTTTTAAAAATATTAAAGAATGAAATGTAGAATAATTTACACAACTAAAAATACACAAATAAACTAGATTACATCATGGAACATATTACAAGATGGATTCCAATGAACATATAAAATAATGTACCAGAAATAGTTCAAATCTAAAAATTTGAAGAACAAAAGATAAGAGATGCAAACCGAAACCCGTGCAATACCACAATTTTCATGAAAGACCGCCTCTCGATGGGTGCTAGAGATATGCGGTATCTGTCTCCCAGGATACGACGGTTGAAACCAGCTAATACAGAAGTACCTTTTGAATAACTTCGGCGATTTGACAATGGCAACACTCTCTCTCTAATAAGAACCAAAGAAGGGGCTAGCACAAAGAAGATAGAAAATTTTCCTTGGTATAAAAATCTTTTCCAACTTTATCTAAAGAAAATCACAAATTTTCCATCTCAAAAATATTTCCATCTCATCTATCTAAGTTTTGGGGGAAAGGCCATTTTTATACTCGTGGAGAAGGGGTCTTAGCCATGAAGGCTACCATAAAACCTAGCATCAATGGCCATCAACACTATCCATTAGGGCTAAAGTTACAAAGTTGCAAAACTCCCATGTGCATAATATGATCATCCCATCATCAAAAGAAGAGAGTTACAAAGGTTGAAAACCTCTCTTGCATTATATAGATATACATATATAATGATATTTAAATCATCCAACTAGATGGGTCGCAAAATGGATATGACTGTTGGGTCACAACCAGTTCCAAATCCAGTCTAAAACATATGCACAAGACAAGCCAAGTCCAACGTAGCACAATCTTACACATGTACATACACAAGCTGAGCCCAATCCAGACCAAGACTAAGACCAAGTCCAAGTCCAAGCCTAGGCCCAAGCCCAACTTCTATTGATACCACTTTATGAGGCAATTCTCATTCGCAATGCGGTCCAACCCAAATGAATGGTGAGTGGACACTGGGCCACTCACCACATATGTGTTGAGAAGAAGATGTTCCCAACTTTCGAACCAATTTCAAACGATGAGAACTTATTCATGGGAAATTCTGCGACCTCAACTGTTGAGAGTAAAGGCAAGGTGGCCCTGATGGTGACTTCAGGAAAAGAGCTAACTTCGAATGATGTCCTATTTAAGCCAGACATTCGTAAAAACCTTGTCTCGAGGTCACTCTTAAGTAAGCATGGCTTCTACATAGTGTTTGAGTCTGATAAGGTCATGTTAACCAAGAGCGGAGTCTATGTAGAGAAAGGGTATATGTCGGATAGTATATTTAAGCTCAATATAATGACTATTATCCCTAAAGTTAATGAGAAAGCTTCTTCTTCTACTTATATGCTTGAGTCTCCTGAATTATGGCATGGTAGACTTGGTCATGTGAATTTTGACTCTTTGAATAGATTAATCAAGTTAGATCATATACCATCTTTCAAGATTAATCCAAATCATAAGTATGAAACGTGTAGAAGCTAAATTAACAAGGACTACATTTCATTATGTGAAAGAAGTACCAAGCCATTAGATTTAGTGCATAGCGATATGTGTGAATTGAAAGTCGCACAATCACGTGGTGGCAACAAGTACTTTATCACTTTTGTTGATGGTTGCACCAAATACTGTTATATGTATTTGCTTAAAAGCAAAAACGAGGCGATTGATAAGTTTATTCATTTTAATAATGAAGTTAAGAATCAACTAAGCTGAAACATCAAGACTTTAAAAAGTGATCATGTTGGAGAATATGAATCACCTTTTATTAAGATTTGTGCTCAATCTGGAATTATCTACCAAACTACAATGCCTTATTCCCCTTAGTCAAATAGTGTTGCTGAGTGGAAAAATAAGACGTTGAAGGAAGTGATGAATGCGATGTTAATAAGTTTTGGGTTGCCATAGAACTTGTGGGGGAAGCAATTCTCTCTGCAAATTACATTCTAAATAGAATACCTCGAAAGAAAGTAGATAAGACTCCGTATGAATTATGGAAAGGCCACAAGCCTTCTTATAATTTCGTATGAATATGGGAGTGTCTTGCCAAAGTTGTTGTACCTACACCCATGCGGGTTAGGATAGGTCCGAAAATCGTGGATTGTATATTCATTAGTTATGCACAGAATAGTAGTACATATAGGTTTCTTGTGCACAAGTCTGATATTTCATATATACACAATAATACCATTATGAAGTCAAGGAATGCGCCTTTCTTCGAGGACATGTTTCCTTGTTGAACCTAAGGAGAGGATCGAAATTCAAAAAATGAACTTGAAGATGACCCTAGAGATAGTGATCAAGAGGGATAGGACTTCCAAGTCCTTTGGTCCGGACTTCTTAACTTCTATGTTAGAGAGAGAACCTCAAACTTTCCATGAAGTTGTGACTTCACCTGAAAGTCCATTATGGAAAAAAGCAATTAAAAGTGAAATTTGACTTCATCTTACCGAACCATACGTGGAAGTTAATTGATCTACCCCCAAGCAACAAGGCCCTGAGAGTTAGTGGATCTTTAGAATAAAGATGAAAGCGAATGGGTCAATTGATAAGTATAAAGCTAGGGTAGTTATCAGAGGATACAGGTAGCAAGAAGGCTTGGATTACTTTGATACATATTCGCCTATGACAAGGATAACATCCATACGCATGGTGATTGCGATAGCCGCTTTACGTGGTCTAGAGATACATCAAATGGATGCAAAGACAGATTTCTTAAATAGACTTTTAGATGTTGAAATCTACATGGAATAACCCGAGGATTTTTCAACTCTAGGCAAAATAAGAAAAGTCTGTAAGCTTGTTACGTCATTTTATGGTTTGAAGCAAGCTCCTAAGCAATAGCATGAGAAGTTTGACAACGCTATGTTGTCAAATGGGTTTAGAATCAATGAATGTGACAAATACGTATAAGTCAAAGACTCTGATAGAGGTTATGTCATTTTGTGTCTATACGTCAATGACATACTCATTGTTGGTAGTAATGATGAAATGATTAGAACTTCCAAGAGATTGTTGAACTCAAAGTTTGACACGAAAGATATGGGGCCTTACAGATGTGACTTTAGGTATTAAGATTACCAGAACATCTAATGGCATTGTACTTGCTCAATCTCACTATGTTGAGAAAATACTTGAGAAATTTGGTAAATCAGGTACTAGTGTGTCTAGAACACCAGTAGACTTAAGTCTACACTTGACCGAGAATAATGGTGAGAGTGTCTCTCAACTAGAATATTCTTGGATCATTGGGAGTTTGATGTATCTGATGAGTTATACAAGGCCAAATATAGCCTACTTTATTAGCAGGCTTGGTAGATACACGAATAATTTGAATGCTACTCATTATAGGGGCATTATGCGGACATTAGGTTATCTATGGTACGCCCCGGATTATGGGCTGCATTACCTGATACCCATCAGTACTAAAAGGGTATAGTGACACTAATTGGATATCTGATATAAAAAACTCCTTATCCACTAGTGGTTATGTGTTTACCCTCGGAGGGGCAGTCGTGTCTTGAAAATCTTCCAGGAAACTGTGTATATCGAGATCAATAATGGAATTTGAGTTTATTGCTTTGGATAAAGCACCTGAAGAAGTTGAATGGCTTCACTAGTTCGTTGAGGATATTCCACGTTGGTCGAAACCTATGCCTGCTATCTATATTCATTGTGATAGCCAATCGGCGATTGGTCGGGTATAGAGTAATATGTATAATAGAAAGTCTAGACATATCCGTCATAGACATAGTTCCATGTGACAACTACTCTCTAATGGAATTGTTTATGTAGATTATGTAAAGTATACGGACAACATTGCGGATCCGCTAACCATAGGATTAACTCGAGTGTTAGTAGAAACATTGTCAAGAGGAATGGGGTTAAAGCCTTTTGTAAAAGTTACCGGAACAGAAAACCCAACATAGTTGACTGGAGATCCCAAGATCTAGTATCAAATGGATAACCTAACTGTTTGTAACGGGTGAGTCGCTGAGGAGATAAATCTTCTTGTCCATTCTTTATACCACCCTGTGGGGGAAGAAGGTTAAGTTAATGCTTTTAGTGACCTAAGTGATATGAATAATCAACCGTGGTATAATTGGATACCTTTTATAAGTCACCTAGGTGAATGCGAAGTGGGGCCACTTCTTCAAGAATTAGTAAGGACGAATTCTTTAAAACACTCAATAAACCAGGCTAGTGTTCCAGGGCCGTACCGAACACAGCAGTGAGAACAAGAACAATGGTTAGACTAACTCCTATGTGAGGTCTATTGTCTTGGTTTACACAAATAGCAGAACAGTTCAAGACATTATGTTCTCTGGTCAGCCAATAAATTCGATAGGTTTTCACTACTCCTAGTCATTGTTGCAAATGTTGTCCGTTTTCTTTATTCGGTCAATTTTTATTCATGTGGGGAATTGTTGGAAAAAAACAAATAGTTTTATGGTGACTTTAATGTGAAACTAAAGTAGGTCCCAACCATCAGTTGAGGTGGGATCAAATGAGTTTAGATTCTTTGTAACAAGATCTTTACACCATAAAAAGAATGGCCAAAAACCATTAAGAATTGAATGAGAAATTGTCTCATAAAGTTGGCCTCATGAATGAAGTATTGAAAATTGTGTATAACTACCAATCCCACATTGATTGTAGAGGAAAATTTTGATGGGTATTTAAACCTCAAGATTTTGAGAAGGGCATGAGCCCTTTGCGGCATCCAAATTTTTTGAAGTAAAGGAGTTATGGATGCTTTAAGGATGGGCTTGGGCTAAAACTATGGTGCAAGCTGGTTATGCAAAAATTGCCACATGCGCGCACTGTCAGCCCTCCAGGATCGGGCCGAGCCGGGTCCAGGTCCGGAGGTCGTGGGTCGTCGATTGTGGATCTTGGATCTTGGGACTTGGCTTAGGCTTGGGGTTAAGGCTTGATGCTTGCTAGAATAGGTTAGGTTTGGGCTAGTGTAGACACTCCATTTTTCACCGCCCTTACGACTTGGACGTCACCATTTGCACACCCAATGATGAGAGTATATGCATGTTAAGTGCTCGAAGTCCTCAGCAGAACGCACTTCTTGCCTTCTTTTTGGACCAAAACGAGAGATTTTCAAGCCTGCAACCTTTTGTAGCCTGTCGGCCCCTTCTATTGGCTGCTAGCCACTGCTTCTGGTTACAGGCCACCATTAATGGTCTGCCGGCCACAAGTGTGTTTTGCAGATATTTTTTTGCCAGTTATGCCAGCTGTTAGCACAGATGCATGCACCTTCTTACATGTGTATGTATTGATATTTCTAAGGGAGTTACATGGTTTTCTATATATAGGAGGCCTCCCTTTCCATTTTCAAGGTTGGAATTTTTAGAGAAAAAAACTCTCTCTCTCTCTCTCTCTCTCTCTCTCTCTCTCTTGCATTTTCTTAGCTTTTTGCAAGCTTTTGCCTATACACTCTAATCCAAACTTTACCATCTTTTAGCTGAGGTACCTTTGAGCCTAATTCGAGCTCTTGAGGGTGTGTTTGCCTTGATTTGTTGCCTAGAATTGGTTCTCCTCTTCAAGAGGTATAAAGCTTTGCTTCTCTACTTGCTTTAATCACTCTTTTCCTTACCGTTTTACCATTATTTTTGGGCTGTATAAACTCTGTATTTTTGGGCTGAAACTTGTGGTTTAAGGCCAATAAGGGTTGATGGGTGGTTCACCCTTCTTTATACCTTGCTTTCAAGGCCTTTACCCTTGTGTTTCCCACCTTTACACTATCTTTTTTTTTATCTTTTAAACACTGATTTTCAGAGTTATTTCAGTAGCTAAAATGTTGTTTTGAAGTCCAAAATTGGAGAGGTTAGACTCCACTCCTTATGTCTTGTTTACTACCCTAGCATGTTCTATGTTTTAGCTTATTGTTCTAGCTATTTTTGTCTTAATTCCAATATGTTTTAGGACTTATTTAGCACTGTTCTAGGACTCTTTTTAAATGTTCGTTGCATTTGAACCTTGTATTGCATACTTGTAGTGCAATTGTTCTCATAGGTTTGGTAGTTTAGGCCATAGCCACCATCCTATTGGAGTTAATAGCATTTATTTCATGCTTTCCTTACTTGTGATCACCTTTAATCACCTCTGCAACCTCCCTCCTTTCTTGGCTTTTGCTTTGCTTTGAGAGTTGTTTCAAACCTATTGTTCTTTTAAGCTTGAGATTGAGGTTGTCATACTTAATGGTTTAATCCCTTTTAGGGGTTCATTATCAACGGCATGACATTTCTCTCATGCCTTAAGCCAACTCTTGGTTTGACACTTGTCTCATTTAGAGAACTTAAACTCACTTTTGGACTTAATTGATTAAAGAATTGAAAGGTAACTAAAATGGAGTAATAAAATTGGTGACTAAAAAATGGCAAGATAATAATTTGGTTTGGGTTCAATCGAACGTTAATTGAACTCTAGAGTCTTGAGTCATTTCATACTCATGAGCGATGCAAACGACTTAAGATTTATTGTCAACTACTTCCCTTGATCATTCATGATAGGGAGGTGGCTTTGAGAGTCTTGTTTTGTTGCATTCATTGAACTTGCACAATTTTGGTTCATAAGCCATCATGCAATGAAATTGCTTCCGTTGATGGTTTGTGAATCAAATTTTGTCACTCCGTTGAGCTGCAGTTTGATGATAAAGAGGGGTGAGTTGAGCAAACAACCCTTGAGAATACCCTGCTTCTGCTCTGTTTGCTCCCTGTTGCAGCAGGAAGAATCAGGCAACAGTGGCTGGCAGGCCTTCATTTGTGGACGGTAGGCCATCACTTCTAGCCTACCGGCCACCTTTGCAAAATTCAACAGTGTACTTTTGAAGCAAAACAGAATTGGTCTTGAGATGGAAAACAGTGTAAGTGTTCTACTATGCAACAGAAGTATCTGGCAGTAGAACAATGGCCTTCTTCAGGTAGAAACACATTCATGCATGAACCCTCCCTCGATCCTCGGTATCCATGAAGTGATGTTAATATTAATGTTATGCTTGAAGTAGTGGCGGCTAATTCGTTTCGTATTGTAATTATTTAATTACCTAGAGTAGTTATCTAATTATTTTATTCGGTTTGTTAGTTAAGTAGTTTAGCTAAATTATTTATTTGGGTTTGTAATAGTTAATTAATTAGCTTAGTTTTAGTTAGTTAGCTAGTTTATTCATTCGGACTCTCATTCGTGAGGGCGCAAATGTTATAATAATGTGTATGCCTTCCAACCCCACGTCTTTCTCCCTTTTATTTACCTACTTATGATGGTTAGATTAGGGCATCATGTTTTGTTTAGCATTCTCCATGTTTGCATCCACTTATATTGCATACACTGTTAAACATTCTTTGAATACGTGCTTAGACCGCATGCTATTTAATTGATTCATATGCTATATTAGTAGCCGAGTTTAGTAATTGCATATCACATGTGTTGCATTAGTCATATTGCATAAGTTAGGACATTGTTCAAACTGCTTTATCTTTTTTTGGCTTGGAATACTAGGTGAGCTTTTATTTGCTGTAGCATATTGCATGAATGTGGTTGTTTCCATATAAAAGCATGTTCACCATGAGGCTAAGTTCTTAGATGATAAAGTGCTTAGATGATAAACTGTTTGAACGCCTGTGGATGAAGGCTAGTTGCTTGAATTAGAATAATTTGAGTAATGTTTATATGTAATCACTTTTTCAAGTGATACATATTTGAAACAATTTTCAAAACAAACATCAATTAAGTGTTCCAATTCTTGCAAATTAGTCTATATTTGTGTGTGTGCGCATCACATGGTAATGATAGCCTAATAAATCAGAACAAGAGCTTATAATGTAAATAAGATTCATATCATGATTACTAGAGGCCGATCTTCGATCGGGTGAGCGGGGGTGCTCAATTCATGACCTTTCCCTCTCGTACCTAAGTTCCTGAGTCGAGACAATCTTGGTGATGATGGATATGTGGCCTTTGGCACGAGTCATGGTTTCCTAAATTTTTCAAAAATATTTAGGTGGCGATTCTGTATCTAGCAAAGCAGTCCATTTTTGGCATTTTTTATTCAAAATCGATTTTCCAAAAGATTTGTCGGATTTGGACTCTTTGGTGTTTATCTATTTCACATTGCACTTGTGAGATCAGATTTAGAACCACGAGAGTCCGCTACTGTAGGCCTTATTCGTCTTTCGAAAGGGGGCACGAAAAGTCGAGCTACAGCTAGGCCAGATTAGTGGTCCACCAACCTAATCTTTTTGGGCTAGGTTTGTTTGGTGGCTGAAGATATACACACATGTGTATATAGAGTGTGTAACTTACACACTTATTCCCCATCAGTTTTGTGCATTACACCCTCATTTTTGCAGAAGTAATAGGTTGCATTTGTTGCTAGCCTTCATGGCTGGGTGCTTCCTTCTCTCTCCAACATTGTGTATAAAAGGAGTTCATCTTCATTGGTTTTGAAAACAAAATTTTTGGCTTTCGTAATATACAGTCAGTCTTCTCCTATATTCTTCTTCTTGTGTGAGAGAGTGCTTCCGTTGTCAGTTTACCAGACTTAAACAAGAGGTGCATCTGCGTTAGCAGGTGTATATTTTCGTATCCTAGGAGACAAATGCCGACATACCTCTAGCCCCCACGTTGAGGCGGCGACTCTATTTGAAGGAGAATGTGGTATCACACAAGCTTCGGTTTGCATCCTTTACTATTTAATTTCAGTGTTTGATTTTGGTAAATATTTATGTTCCTCAAAGTGTAATCTCTGGCATGAGTTAGATTTATGATTTCTTGCTCTTTAATATAATTTTAATTAATTATGAATATGTTTATTTTATTTAATTTATACAATTTGGACAACAGTGTCATGTAGGTTAAGCCTTGAAGAAATCTACATCCTCGTTCCCGAAGCCATTTGTGAATAGTAATTTAGTAACACTATGCTTGACAAATTATGTTTTCAATACCAAACTTGGTTATGTTTACAAGCTTATTATGTTTTACTATGAATAAACATTCTATACTATTTGTATCATGTTCCTAGATGGCATTCTTGGACCTTGTTCCATGATTGGGGGAATATCCAATCATCTTGATATGGCCGAGCTCATCTTGATACATTTAGCTGGTATCCGGGTTGATTAAGCACCTTGTTTTCCTTGAATGCTTATCACTATGCATTTTGTTTGCAAGTCAAGCTATGCATTATCTTGTACAAGAAACCAAGTTATTTTGAAAGAATGTTTAAAGCTTTCAATGTTCATTCATTTACTACCTTACTTTATTATTACTCATTGGGCTTTAGCTCGCCTCCTTCACTTATATATATGTAGGTGAGCATTTGGGAGATCAAGCTTAGAGTTTTGCTTTCAACAACTTTTGTGAAGCCTTTGGAAATGCCACCTAAGCCAAGGCCCCTATTGCCTCCTTCGGAAAATAGTCTTGTGAAGTCATTTAATTTAAAATTTTGTAATATGAATGCTTGCTTTTGATGTAATATATCTAATGTGTGTATGTAACTATAAATATGTGTTTGTCATATCATGTATGTACTACTCAATGGACAATGATATTTCAATATTAACTAAATATTTTTAGATTTGGTCAAAGAGACCGTAGGTAATTTATGATTACTGGCAGGTCACCTCTCTAACCTTTAAGGATGGGTTGGGGTTGTGACACCATCCCTACTGTGTTTGCCTTAAAACGACACCGTTTTGACCTTCTTTATTTTTTTTTCCCTTTGCGTTTTGGGAAAAAACAAGTTGAGCTTCCAGCAAAGGCTCACACCCACAGTGAGAATAAAACACAAACCCCATTAAGAAACTTCCATCCGCATTCCTCCATAAAATCTATACACACAACCTATATATACATATTCATAACACCATATATATACAGATGTAGGAGAGACGTCTATGGCAAAGAACTTCGGTAGCTTAACCATCGCCCTGGCTTCATCAGGAAACTCTTGAGGTGCCGCAGCCATCAAAATTAAGAAATTAATAAACTTGACAGACAAGAATTATGCTATTATAATATGTTCTCAACATGACTACACACCTAAAGAGACTATGAAAATGGAAGGAGCGGTGATCTTAGAAAGAATGAGTCATCTGTGGTGTTGTACAATTTTGGGCATTCGAGGAATCTAGTGTTGTTGATGTTGGAGGTTGTGAATTCGGGGTTTTGTTTCATTGGTTTGGAACTTTCTTGTGGATCACAATAAGGTTGTTGATGGTGATTTGAATACTTACCAAAGGCGATACACTATACTCTCGGAGGGCCACAGTTTGATTCTTTAATGGGTTGTGAATTTGGAGACTTGTTGATTGAGGAAATAGAAGACAATGGAGAAAAAAAAAATAGAGTAGTTAGATGTAGTTCATACACGGTGTTCAATTAATATAATTGTTTTGAATTCTTTCTTCGTTTGAAAATGGAAATTGATGAGAATCTGTATGGCAATGAAAAAGAAAATAGAGTTAGTTTTTCCTCACACACACACACACACACACACACACACAAAAAAAAACTATTTTAAGGCACGGGATGGACAGTAGGGAGGAAGTCACAGCAATGGGGTCATTATACCATACACCCTTGAAAAAGGATGCACTATATGCAAGTTATGACATTTTGTGGTATTGATACCACAAAGTGTCATAACCAAATCACTTTTAGTCATAACTAAAACAATAACAATAGATCATAATCAAACACACTTGAAACATAACTAAAGACCTCTTCGACCATAACCACTATTAAAATCACAATATGTGATAACCAATATCACAATAAGTCATAACTAAATACCACTTGAGATGTAACAAAAGATTATTGGGGATAGGGTCACTGCTGTGGAGAGAGACTATCATGTGTACCCTTAAAATGATATATACAGTAGGTCTTTCATAATTTGTTAATAAAATTTCAAAACATAAACTATAAAATATAAAAACTTTTATGATTCCAAATATCATAACTTTTCTCACCGTGAAATGTGATAACAAAAATCACAAAATGTCACAACTTCACCATTTGTAACTTTGCCACAAAGTGACGTAATGTACGTCATAAAAATTTATAATTTTCACCTCAAAATATCATAATTTTTTTATGATGTGCACCTTATTGTTTATATTTGGAGCAAATTTGGTTTATGACATCTTGGTGGTCGTGAACACTCGACGAGAGATGACATAAACAAATTGGATTTCATCTTTGAACTGCTTAACTTTGGTAACACTAGAGGTGTGCGCAGTGCTGATTCGGTGCAGTTTGAGTGTGAAATTCTCAACTGAACCGTAAATGGCATATTCGCAAATAAACAAATTGTCATTTGGGAGGTTTCAATTTATTAGTTGATTGAAGAATAATCTTAAACAATTATCAAGTATTTGCATAATATATAATACTAATTTACATAATATTTTGTATATATATAATATTAACTAATTGAGGAAAGCACCAATAAATATCATTTTCATATCTTAGTAACCAATAACTCCTCCTAATAATCTAATTAGGAAATGACAATATAACCCTATAATTTATACGTGTGGATACTAGTTAATACGGGTGCCTCTATTTACACACCACATTTCATCTCAATGAATACCATTAATTAGTTTATATTTTATTACAATATTAACCTAATATAAAATAACCACAAAGAACAAAAGGTTATGATACACACCATACGTAATACACACCAACTACTCATTGCACACCACACTCAATTTTGATTTTTTTTTATTTTTCACTCAATACACACTATTAATTTTCAAATATTCCCAAAATATCCTCATCTTCTCTAACCATAACCATAACCATAACCCTAACCCCAACTCTACCCCGCAGCCATCAACCTATTTTCAAATTTTCAAAGTGAAATTACCCATTGGCAACTGTCGGTCCTTGTTAATTGAAGGTGTTAAGCCTAGTTGCAAACCTTACCATTGATTTGATAGAGAATACGATCATAAAGAAAGATGATAAAGAAAAAAAGATTTGTGAAGCCCATTCCAAGAAATTGAATATGTGGGTTTATTTATGTGAGTTTTACATGTGATTGTATGAAAATCAAATGAAAGCATAATAGGTATTGATATTCATTTGAAACCCCCTCCCCCCGCCCTTAGGACCTTCGGTTGGCGCTGGAATGTTAACATATAACTCACATAGCACGGGTGTTATAAGGAAAGATAGAATAAGAAGTGAATGTCTTTCGGAAATTAGAAGTTGCATTGACTGAATATGATTTTAGTTGGTTTGGTTTTATGAAATATAATCCAACTATGTTGGTGTGAATGAGATGACTGGATACTGCGCTAAAATAGATTCAAGAGGAAGGCAAAAAATAATGTTGGTTGATACTATGAGACATGATATGATTGCCTTGGTCTCAAGGAGGGTATGGCTTTAAATAGAGTTGAGTGGGATGAGTTGTTTACTCAAGCAATCAAGTGACTGGGATTAAGCAATCGAAGGATAAAGATGTAATAAAAATTTTAAAGGAAATGGAATATTGAAGATTGTGGGTGGGGTGTGTGAGTGAGTAAGAGTAAAGATGGAAAATTGTAGGTTGGGTGTGTGAGTAAGGGTAAAGATGGAAGATTGTGGTGTATATTGAGCAAATTTCTTATTTATCAAATTACTAAAGGTGTGTCTTAAGTAATGGTGTGCCTTGAGATGGAATGTGGTGTGTAAATAGAGGCACTCAGTTAATACACATAAATGACTGGAATCTCCAAAGTTGAAAATTACACATTTGCTCAAAACTTACTAAGATGTTTTTGTAGTCCTTTTGTAATGTTTGAAGAATTTCATATTTCAAGTCATTCCAAATAAAAAAGATTCTTATATCAAAATTCACCCTAAATTTGAAAACTCACACCACACCCAAAAAGATTTCAATATCAAAAAATTTTATACTCAATGGAAATCAACGTGGATGTACACAATGTTATTATTATTATTATTATTATTATTATTATTATTATTATTATTATTTAAAGCATGTTTAATGTGAAACAATGTGGACTTGTATAATGTGAGTTTTTTTTTTTGGGGGGGGGTTGTGCAAGGCATTTGTGCTACTCGATTCACTCAATTGAATTCCATAAAATAAATGATTCAAATCTCCACAATTTAAAATTAAATATTTGCCTAAACCTTACTAAGGAATTTTTGTACTCTTTTTGAAATATTTGAAGAATTCCACATTTCAAGCCATTCCAAATAAAAACGATTCCCATATCAGAATCCACCCC
Source organism: Camellia sinensis (assembly GCF_055761805.1). Taxonomy (NCBI): domain Eukaryota; kingdom Viridiplantae; phylum Streptophyta; class Magnoliopsida; order Ericales; family Theaceae; genus Camellia; species Camellia sinensis. The sequence continues at coordinate 94,309,077 of NC_138969.1, forward strand.
AAATTTGAATGCGTACACCCTACCCCTAAAATATTTCCATATGAGAAGATTTTATACTCAATGAAAATCAATGTAGAGAAACAATGTTACAATTTTTTTTAGTTTTTATTATAATTTTTGTGATAGCATGTTTAACGTGAAACAATGTAGACTTGTATAGTGTGACATTATTTTTTTTATTTTTTTATTTTTTTGGTGTGCAAGGCAACTGTGTCACTAGATTCAGTTGAATTTCATAAAATGTGAAGTTGTGTGTCTTATATTTCTACCACAAAAGAAAAATAAGGAAACATAATGAAAATAAGGATATAACCATAAATCAAATTTTCAAAAAATATATTAAATTCATATTTTCAAAATTAATGGGACTAATTGGTTTATAAGAAAATTCTTAGAACTAAACAAATTACCATTCTTTAATATAGGATTTATTGGTAAATTTTTCTAACTAATTTTACAAAATATTTTTTGTCTATATAATGCTTGGGACCCCCTTTTGGGGGTCACCCCCTCACCCCCCATTTGCCACGTGGCGGGTGGTGATTGGAGGAGTAGGAAAAAAAGAAAAAGAAAAAGAAAATGTAACCAATGAGAGAGAGAGGGGGTCAAAGGGGGTGGGGGGAAAAGGGGGGCTGAATCATTGTTGTTTCTAATAAATTCCACATCTTAATTCTCTTTCACATTGATTTTAATTTGATATTTCATTATAGGTAAATATATATATATATATATGTGTGTGTGTGTGTGTGTGTGTGTGTGTGTGTGTATTAACTATAGTGAAGCGGGACAGTTTCGAAAGAAAATTATAAATTTCAAACTGCGGATCAAAATATCCCACGACTAGCAATTCAGTGTGAATCAAACAATTTTAGTAAATTAAGCAGTATTTTGCATGACTCTCGTTAAAACCTTCACGAAGGAAAAGGGGGGGGGGGGGGGGAATAGAACAGTTACAATGTGACTCCCAAATTTTCACAAATTTTTTTTAAAAAAAATTATTTATAGGTATCTAGATAAACTTGATTAATTTTGAGATCAATGCAAAATGTCTTTTTATGGGAATCAGGCAAATCTCAGACTATTTTTATAGGCATAACCCAAAAAAATCGATAGTACTATAGTACTAAATGGTATCACCAAAGGCCACAGGGTTGCCAAACTATTATTCAACTCCAATTTTATTTATGTTTGTATCATAATATTTGACCTTATTATTTTGTTAGATTAATTAATACCCGCTGTTGAGCCAATCACAGGTCCTCGGATGCTTAAATTAGTAGAGTAAACATAGAAAGAGAAAATGGAAAGAAGGCTGTGGGAAAAATTATTCAATATTGTTGGAGCACGATATGTTTACACTGTTTCACTAATTATTATATATCATGTCTCTCCATATTCTTCAATTGCATAATATAAAATCATGAATCTTACTTTTTTCACCAATCATAATACCTTAGAGTACCATGTGACTATGCTCTAAGAGCACCAAGTAACCACTCTTTGATAGTCCAGACTATTATATAATATTCCTCCTTTATATAGGGGTCTATACTATGGCCCTTCAGTGGTGATAGCCCCACATCCATAGGATGCTAGCCACATGGTAAAACTGATTATGTAAATCAAATCCGGAGATCATGTCCATCTTGGTCATGTGTATATCAATTAGTTTTTTAAAACATAATAAATTAATTTTAACGCATAAGCTTTAAACATAAATTACAACAAATAATCTTGTAACAATTTCCAAAATTAATATATATATTATAAATATCACATTTCAACTGCAAACCACCATTTTTCCTAATGACATAGAACTCAACATAGAGCTAACGCAATGGCTCAAATTTATGTTGTGTCTAGATCCAAAAAATCCAAACGTTTATTAAGTAATTCTATAAAAATATAACTTCTTTTATAAACTTTTATACCAAATAATGTGGCATATTGCATGATTTCATTTCTATATTACAAATTATCATTGTCGTATTATTTTGTATAGAATTTATGTGTGAAAATTTTGTTTAGTGTATCCATTTTCTAATGTATAATGTTTGGAACAATGTTTTGAAGAATAGGAGTGAATTAAATTGTATGGTCAAATAAGGTAGAAATACATACCATTATTTCCCTCTCTTTCTTTTTTTTTCTTTTTTTTTTTTTTTTTTTGTTTTTTTGGAATATATTTCTAGTAACAAATTGAATGTACACCTTATAAAACAAATGAAGTGAATAATACTTGGATAGAGTTTAGGAGGTGCAAGAAAGAGGAATCTAAGCCCATAACAGGGGCCCACCTCCAAAAACACATCAAATGAGATGCATGTGGGTAGGGTTTGGTTCACATAAATGTAGCCATCCTTATAATTATATTATCATTACGTAGAGAAGAATGATTTATTAATATTATATACAAATATAGAGAGATTAATATTATATATAACTACCAGGGAGAGATTATATTATATACAGCCATATATATATATATATAGAGAGAGAGAGAGAGAGAGAGAGAGTAGTTAAAGAAGATTATCTAAAGTACTTTCTAAGATCTTGCAAAGGCACAGTTAGATGGTGTAGGGCTGAGGAAAATAAATTTAGGAACATGGGGCAAAATTGGACCCCAAAGACTTTTTATGCACATACTAATACCCTATTGTGGAGGTCATTATGCCCAAAAAACGAATTTATTTATTTTTGACATTCGGACTATAAATTATATTTGAATTTTTTGAGACAATTGTCACAAATTGTATTCTTTTTTCCTAAAATGATAATCATAATTTAAAATTATATTATTCCTACCTATATGTTTATCTGTCCACGTGTCCAATTATCTGCCCACTTGTTCACAACTGATCACCAATCTCTAGCAACTTTTCATGTGATATTTTCAACAAGTCGCCCACAGTGTACGACGATTGATAGTAGTGTGTAAAAATAAATACTAGTAAAGATAAAAAATTATAAGGGCAAAATTTATATATATATATATATATGTATATATTCTTTAAAACAATGATTTTTACATTCCACCAATATATTTCATTAGGCCACTTAGGTCAAAGGTCCATTTTTTAAACTTTTGGGCCTAAGCTTAAATTTTTTTGGGCCAAAGGACATAATTTGTTCAAAAGGACATCTATTTCTCTATCTGTTTAACTATCATTTATTTTTACACATCTCACCTATTTGTTTAAATTTCTAACAATCTATTCAAATATTACCTATATGTATATGTGTCACCTATTTGTTCACTTCACTACCACCAATCACTGTCAATGATTTTTCCGATGACTTTTTAACTCGTGTCATTATTACCAAATAATATTAAATCTTCAACTAAATAACACATGACCTATAGGAATGGATTTTTCACCAGCTAACCATTTCATATCTTTATAACCAAAGCAAGTCAATCATTAGAATTAGGAAAATGATGTTGGTACTAAAATTTTGAAATCTTCCTATTGACAGATTGTTGACGTGGCATGATTGCTGACATGGTATGATGAGAGAAGCAGATATTCCAAGGGGAGTTTTTGAATTTGAAGATCAGTTGGTGGTTGCCAAAAATTAGAGATTGGAGATCACGTTGAAAGTAGAAGTCTGGCAAGACAATTCTAGAAATTATGGAATAAAGATGAAGAGGAATAGAAGATAAATGAAGATTAGAACAGTAAACTACATTGAAGATGGGCAAAGTGAGTATAAAAGGAGGATTGGTTGAAGGAAAGGGCATCAATCCACAACCACTCACAAATCCTAATATCTATTTAGGATTAGTTTAAGTTAGCAATTTTAGGAGTATATTAAGTAATAGCTTTTTCCAACCCCTATTTCTTTTCTTCTATCGATTGCTATATTTTTCAATTCTTTATTCTTATTTAAGTTCTTGTAACTCGTAGCAAGTGACAATTTAGTTGAATAAATACATATTATGTTATGTTCTATCTCTTCTTTAGTTACTTACTTACAAGGAAATCCTTAATCTATTTAAGGCATAGAACTTAATCACAAATTCTAATCTTTTTGTGTTTGTATGGAAATTAATTTAAGTTAATCACTGTTGATTAGGCTTAAAACCATAATTTTACCAGCATAAATGGGCACGCCCAATGGGACCATTCTAACTTGGAGTAATGTTGAGAAGTTGAGAAGACTAAGACTAATGACACTAGAAACAAAGTAGTGGATGAGTCAGGCCTTCTTGGAGATCTAAGTAAAAGGCCTGTTGAAGACACAGGTTTTTCTGAGTTTGGAGAGGATATGGAAGTTATTGGGGATAGTCAATCAGTGGTAGCCCGATATGGAGAAGGACTGAAAGATGTACAAGATAGAATTAATAGAGGCTAGCATCATGGCCTAACATTTGAGCAAGTGGAGGAAATGATTTCTTAGCTTGGTCATACATGAATAAGAACACATGTGTTTTGAAAAACAAAATATCATGCTTAGTAAAGGCCGATCTTTTGATCGGGCGAGTGTGGGTACTCATTGCATGACCTTCCCCTCTCGTACCCAAGTTCCCGAGCCGAGGCAATAAACTAGAGGCATAGATGAGTCAGGTGCCCCTGCGTCCCCCGCTTGTGCTTGTGGAAGCTTCTGTTGGACAATCTTCACTGTATTTAAAAAGATTAAATTTTATTGTGTACAAAACAACAACAAGAATATAAAGAAATAAAGAAAATGAGAGAATGAGAGAATTTGTTTGATTACAAAAATCAAACCCGAAATAAAAAAAAATAAAAATAAAAACAGATTTTATTTTGTTACAAAAACAAAATTTAAATCTGATTTTAATAAATAAAAACAACACTGAAAATAAATTAAATAACTTACTTGATTTAATTTGTTCGAATTATTTTCTGATCAAGTCCAGTGTTTGACACTGTGTCCTTAAGACAGATTCGTCCTCTCCACGGTGCTTTCAGAATTTGGACGTCTATCTCCCAGAATGAAATGATCTACCACAAACAATAGCAGCACTACAAATTGTTTGCCTTACGAACATACTAAGTGTTTACACTCTTTCTTTCAGAAATAAAATGCAACAAAATGAAGAATAGAATAAGCAGAGGTGAAATACGAAATTTCTGAATGAATAACATCAAATGATGGTGGTCCTATTTATAGATGTAAAGGTGGCTCTTGGTTTTAAATTGAACAGGTATGATACCTGTTGGTTTTGAATTCAAACAGATTTGAATCTGTTAATAATTCAAACAGATAGCAAAAAATAGGAAGGGCCCTGTTTGGGTGTGCACTAATTCCAAACTAGTTTATTTCTGTTTGAAAACGGGAAGGGCCCTGTTTGGATGTACAGAAAATCCAAATCAGTTTAATTTAAATTCTGGATTTTATTTTACCAAAAATAAAATTAAATTCAAATGTTTTTAGCCCAAAAAGATTAGTATTGGGCCGAACAAGCCCGGGAAGGGCCCTGTTTGGATGTACAGAAAATCCAAATCAGTTTAATTTGAATTCTGGATTTTATTTTACCAAAAATAAAATTAAATTCAAATGTTTTTGGCCCAAAAAGATTAGTTTTGGGCCGAACAAGCCCAACCACACACCACGCACCCGCGCCCAGGCCCAGACCCGGCCCAGTCAGCCCGACCGGACGGACGGTGACGGCGGCGCGCGCGCGCATGTGTGGTGATTTTTGGGTCCAATGGGTCTAGCCCATTTTGCCCATAACCTCTCCCTCTAAAACACTTGGATACCCCTTGGGGCACACCCCAAGTACCAAACCCATGCCTTATAAAACCCTTTCAAAATTTCCCACCAAATCAATGTGGGACAAGCCATTTTACAACCTTAAGGAATTTCCACCAAAACTCCACTTCCATGGAGCACACTTTGGCTTCAATTTTCCATTCACTCGGTAATGGTTTTGAGCAACCAAATATACCACGTGAATCACAACGTGGCATAGAACGCGTTACCACTTTGACCCAAGTAAATTGACGCTCGGGACCCACCTAAAAAATAGACCAAACTTGAGAAAAAATTCTGGTTTTACCCAGAATTTTTCTACCTTTTCCAATAATCCCCCACATGAATGGAATTTGATGACAACGGAAATGCAACAATATGCAGACTTTAACGAAAGAGTATAAGTCAAAAATATCTTGCATCAGGATAGGTAGTTTTCGGCCTTGAACCTTCCCTAGTGATAACCTATCGGACTTACTGGTTAACCAATGGACGCAATGCCTTGGATTGTTCAGCCGTTTGTGTAAGCCAAGACAATAGATTTCACACAAAATATCTTTTGACACATCGTGGTTCTCACTGTTGTGTTCATTTTGGCCTTGAACGCGCCTGGTTTTCATAAGTGTTTCTAGAGAATTTAGCCTTTTCATTCTCATAGAACCGGCCCCAGTTCAACACTCATATAGGTGATTCTTATTGTGAGTATCTCCTTATACTCGGCTTGATTTTATACCTTAATCAAGATATAAATAATCATTAAAAGCAAAGCTTATCCTTATACCCCTGCATACAACATATGTTGCAGATATCACTCTCATCATAGGAATGGGTAGGGAATTTTTAATCCCTTGGTGATTTCTGGTGAGCCATACATAACTTAGTTGTCTCTTTGAACTTAGTTCTTGGGATCTCCAGTCATATAAGTAGGGTTACCATTATGACGACTCTTATGTAATAGGTTTTAATCCCATCCCCTTCGATGAACTATACACTAGCTCTTTTGTCAAACCTTTTGTTAACGGATCCGCAATATTCTCTTTAGATTTTATATAATCTATTGAGATTATTCCGTTTGACAACAATTGCCTTACGGTATTATGTCGACGACGAATATGTCGTGACTTACCATTATACATATGATTCTGTGCCCTGCCTATTACAGATTGACTATCACAATGAATGCAAATAGCTGGCACACGTTTTGGCCACATTGGAATGTCTTCTAAGAAGTGACGAAGTCATTCTGCTTCTTCTCCTGCTTTGTCCAAAGCAATGAACTCGGATTCCATTGTGGATCGTGCGATGCATGTTTGTTTTGTGGATTTCCAAGAAACAGCAGCGCCTCCTAGAGTAAAGACATATCCACTTGTGGATTTTGAATCTTTAGTATCCGATATCCAATTTGCATCACAATAACCTTCAAGTACTGCTGGATATCGAGTAAAGTTCAAACCATGATCACGGGTGAATCTTAGATATCTAAGAACCCGAATGATTGCTTTCCAATGGTCTTCTCCGGGGTTACTAGTGTACCTACTCAATTTACTGATAGCATAAGCTATATCAGGACGAGTACAATTCATTAGGTACATCAGGCTTCCAATGATTTGGGAGTATTTTAACTGAGACACTGCATCACCTTTATTTTTCGATAAGTAAAGATTGACATCTACAGGTGTTCTAACTAAATTCATATCATCCTTGATAAATATACCAAGAATTTTCTCAATATAATGTGATTGAGATAATGCATATCCGTCAGATATTTTAGTAATTTTCATTCCTAATATAACATCTGCGACCCCCATATCTTTCATATCAAATCTTTTGTTAAGCATCTGCTTGGTTGATTTGATCATGTTTTGACTGCTACCAATGATAAGCATGTCAGCCACATAAAGACAAACTATGTCATATCCTTGGTCAATGTTTTTAACATAGACGCATTTGTCACATTCGTTTATCTTAAACCCATTAGTGAGCATTGCATGATCAAATTTTTCATTGCATTGCTTAGGTGCTTGTTTTAATCCATAAAGGGATTTTACAAGTCGACAAACTTTCTTTTCTTGTCCTGATACTACAAACCCTTTGGGTTGCTCCATATAGATCTCTTCATTTAGATCACCGTTTAAGAAAGCTGTCTTAACATCCATTTGATGTATTTCTAAATTAAACAACGCTCCTATAGAAATAAGCATGCGAATGGATGTTATTCTAGTCACAGGGGAATATGTGTCAAAATAGTCCAGACCTTCCTTTTGTCTGTAACCTTTAACAACAAGTCTTGCTTTATACTTGTCAATTGAACCATCTACTTTCATTTTTCTCTTGAATATCCATTTATATTCAAGAGGTTTAGAACCTGGTGGAAGATCCACCAATTCCCAAGTATGATTTTGCATAATGGATTCAATTTCATTATTAATAGCCTCTTTCCACAAAGGTGCTTCAGGACCTGTCATTGCTGCCTTAAAGCTTTGAGGTTCATTTTCTAACAAGTATATCAGAAAATCTGGACCAAAGGATTTTGATGTTCTCGCTCTTTTACTTCGTCTTGATTCATCATTAGTTAAATCCTGTCGGTCGAGACTATTACTAGTCTCTTGTGTTTGATTGTCATTAGCCTCTTGACTTTATATACAATCATAAGCTCTTTTCTGTGAACTTAATTCCTGTCATTTCTTGTAAGGAAAGACATGTTCAAAAAATACAACATTCCTTGACTCTATAATAGTGTTCACATTTATATCAGGTATTTCTGATTTATAAGTCAGAAACCAATATGCACTACTATTCTGAGCATAACCAATAAACACACAGTCTACTGTTTTTGGTCCAATCTTAGTCTTTTTAGGAACAGGAACTTCAACTTTTGCCAAACACCCCCACACTTTTAAGTATTTGTAGGAAGGCGGTCGACCTTTCCACAATTCATAAGGAGTGCTGTTGGTTTTCTTGTGGGGTATTCTATTAAGAACATAATTAGCAGACAATATTGCTTCCCCCCACAAGTTCTGTGGTAAACCTGAACTTAGTAACATGGCATTCATCATTTCTTTGAGGGTTCTATTCTTCCTTTCAGCAATTCCATTTTGCTGTGGAGAATAAGGGGCTGTAGTTTGGTGAATAATGCCATGTTGTGCACAAAATTCATTTAATGGTGCATCATATTCACCACCCCTATCACTTCTAACCATTTTAATGGTTTTACCAAGTTAATTTTCAACTTCTGTTTTGTAGAGTTTAAACATTTCTAAGGCTTAATCTTTACTTCTAAGTAAATAAACATAACAATATCTTGTGCAATCATCGATAAATGTTATGAAATACTTTTTGCCTTCTCTAGTTTGAATAAATTTTAAATCACATACATTAGTATGAATTAATTCTAGAGGTTTGGTTTTTCTTTCAACCGATTTAAATGGAGCCTTAGTTTCGTTTCTACACAAATTTCACATTTATGATTAGGATTAATTTCAAACTTTGGTATATGATCTAAACCAATTAATCTACGCAAAGCATCAAAATTCACATGTCATAATCTACCATGCCATAAATTTGACTCAAGAATATAAACAAAAGATGTGTTATTCTTATTCATAGCAATTTTTGGTACAACTGTCATTACATTCAACTTAAAGAGACCATCACTCATGTATCCCTTACCAACATACATACCACTCTTTGTTAATACAAATTTATCAGACTCAAAGACAAGCCTAAAACCATTTTTACTTAACAAAGAACCAGAAACTAAATTCTTCCGAATGTCAGGTACATGCAGTACGTTGTTGAGGGTCAGTTCTTTCCCTGATGTCATCTTCAAGATAACTTTTCCTTGTCCAGCCACAGTAGAAGTAAAAGAATTTCCTATAAAAAGTTGTTCACCATTTTTAGCCTCATTGTAGGTAGTGAACATCTTCTTGTCCGCACAAATGTGACGAGTTGCTCCAGTGTCAACCCACCACTCTTTGGGATTTCCAACCAAGTTAGCCTCAGGCACCACAGCAGAGAGGTTGATGTCATTCACTCCGTCAGAGATGTAATCCAATTCTGTTACATTGGCCTGATTGGTGGTCTTCTTACTTGTACTTCCATGATCCTTCTTAGGGCGGCGGCAGTCAGAAGCTCGATGTCCAGTCTTGCCACAATTATAGCATTTTCCGTTGAACTTCTTGTTGCCATTGTTGTCGCCTTGTTTAGGACCATCTCTAGTAAATTTTCTCTTTTTGTTATGTGGTTTATGAACTTGTTCAACCACATTAGCCTTGGACTCAATGGGATTTTTCCCATTTCTCTTTTCAGCCTTTCGGTTATCTTCCTCAATTCTTAATCTTACAATCAACTCATCCATGGTCATCTCTTTGCGTTTATGTTTTAAATAATTTTTGAAATCTTTCCAAGCTGGTGGTAACTTTTCCACTAAAGCAGCGACTTGGAATGACTCGCTAAGAGACATACCTTCTGAATGAATATCATGCAAAATTATTTGAAAACTTTGAACTTGAGATATTACCGTTTGGGAGTCTACCTTAACAAAATACAGAAATTTACCGACGACAAATTTCTTCGTGCCGGCATCTTCTGTCTTGTATTTCTTCTCCAAAGAATCCCACAATTCTTTTGCTGTTTTCAGAGGACTGTATACATTATACAGCATATTGTCAAGGCCATTTAGGATGTATTTTCTGCACAGGAAATTTGAATGTTTCCAAGCATCTACAACGGCAACAACTTGCCAATCACTTTCACCGTCTTTAAGTGCTGGAGCCTCTTCATGGAAAAAACGGGCCAAATTAAGAGTCGTAAGATAGAACAGCATCTTCTACTGCCATCTCTTAAACTCGGTACCGTTAAATTTTTCCGATTTTTCTCCATGATTGATTGGTACATGAACATGGTTCTGGATAGGGACCGATGTAGGTGTAACAATAGGAGTACCATTGCCAGATACAGTTTCAGTTGTAGTAGCCATAATCTCTGATTACAAAAATAAGAAAAAATTAAAACACAAATTAATTTTCTAGTTACTAAAACCAGAAAATAAATTATAACAACAAAATAATTTTATTTTCCTTGTTACTAAAACTAGAAAAATAAAATATCACAATAATTTTCTGTAATACCAAATAATATTCCCCAATTGTTAATGACACCAGTATATTACTACTAGTTGTCAAAGAAAAGAGACAGTATATTACTACTATCTATCAAATAGCATAAATCACTATTTGTTTTTCCAATCAGAATATTATTTTGAAAACACAGAAAATTAAATACAATGAAGATACCAAAAAAGGACTCTGTCTTAAGATTGTTGGACAATCTTCACTGTATTTAAAAAAATTAAATTCTGTTGTGTACAAAACAACAACAAGAATATAAAGAAATAAAGAAAATGAGAGAATTTGTTTGATTACAAAAATCAAACTCGAAATAAAAATAAATAAATAAAAACAGATTTTATTTTGTTACAAAAACAAAATTTAAATCTGATTTTAATAAATAAAAACAACACTGAAAATAAATTAAATAACTTACTTGATTGAATTTGTTCGAATTATTTTCTGATCAAGTCCAGTGTTTGACACTGTGTCCTTAAGACAGATTCGTCCTCTCCACGGTGCTTTCAGAATTTGGACGTCTATCTCCCAGGATGAAATGATCTACTACAAACAATAGCAGTACTACAAATTGTTTACCTTACGAACACACTAAGTGTTTACACTCTTTCTTTCAGAAATAAAATGCAACAAAATGAAGAATAGAATAAGTAGAGGTGAAATACGAAATTTCTGAATGAATAACATCAAATGAGGGTGGTCCTATTTATAGATGTAAAGGTGGCTCTTGGTTTTAAATTGAACAGGTATGATACCTATTGGTTTTGAATTCAAACAGATTTGAATCTATTAATAATTCAAACAGATAGCAAAAAACAGGAAGGGCCCTGTTTGGGTGTGCAGTAATTCCAAACTAGTTTATTTCTGTTTGAAAACGGGAAGGGCCCTGTTTGGATGTACAGAAAATCCAAATCAATTTAATTTGAATTCTGGATTTTATTTTACCAAAAATAAAATTAAATTCAAATGTTTTTGGCCCAAAAAGATTAGTATTGGGCCGAACAAGCCCAACCCAACCACGCACCCGTGCCCAGGCCCAGCCCGCCCGACCGGACGGACGGTGGCGCGCGTGTGTGGTGATTTTTGGGTCCAATGGGTCTAGCCCATTTTGCCCATAACCTCTCCCTCTAAAACACTTGGGTACCCCTTGGGGCACACCCCAAGTACCAAACCCATGCCTTATAAACCCTTTCAAAACTTCCCACCAAATCAATGTGGGACAAGCCATTTTACAACCTTAAGGAATTTCCACCAAAACTCCACTTCCATGGAGCACACTTTGGCTTCAATTTCCCATTCACTCGGTAATGGTTTTGAGCAACCAAATATACCACGTGAATCACAACACGGCATAGAACGCGTTACCACTTTGACTCGAGTAAATCGACGCTCGGGACCCACCTAAAAAATAGACCAAACTTGAGAAAAAATTTTGGTTTTACCCAGAATTTTTCTACCATTTCCAACAGCTTCTAATGGCAAAGTGGGCCCAGTTTATGCCTCATCTTCGAGCCAAGTTAGGCACTCACTAGAAAGGGTGCAGCTGAAACTAGGGGTGGGAGCCAGAAGTTCTCTCGTCCTCCAAGTAATGAGGTACCTAGCCAAATGTTTTAAATGAGGCCTAAGCAATTCACAGAAAGCATGAAGGCCAAGTTTAGGATGCTTGGGGGTTCAGCCCTAGTCCTAGTCCCCCACACCCAACCATGTTGGAAGCACAGGTAACTGAGGTACAATTTTAGACCACTAAAACAAGTATGTTTCATCAGGAAACACTTCATTTTATAGGCTTCAACTTTTCAAGAGGAAGAGCATGAGAGGTTTCAAATGAATCCAAACCAACATATAAAGAAGTTAAAACGAAGAACAATTTCGGAGGGCAATATGAGCCCTCTAGGCCTTCTGCTCACAAAAAGGCCATAGAAGGGAAGTCCCAATATAACCCACTTTTTGAAGTAGGTAATAAGGAAAGAAACATACCAATGCAAAGGAGACAGCGTTGGCCTTAGGGTATGAAGAACCAGTAGGTGATAGGGTTAGGCCTATACCAAGGGGGTAGTTTAGAGCCCCAGGGTATGAGGAACCTACCATTGACAGACCAAGACTAGGAAATTATAATGTTGCTGACCAAAGGTTTAGATAGCCAAACTATAAGAACCCTAGACCAAGGGGTAATCAAACACCAAAGCAGCAAAACTATCAGGAGCAAGGTTTTAGGTATCATGAAACTTTAATATGCAAAGCCAAGGTCCAAAGGGCTTGGGCCACCCCTCAGCATTATGAAAAAGGAGGCTATGGTTATCAACTTCCTCAACACCAGTATTTCCAGCCCTATGTGGGATTTGCTACCCCAAATCTCCAGCCACAAATGAATGAAGAGATAGGATATAGTGCTTACAAGAAGGAAGTAAACCCTAAGCTTGCCCAGGTTAATAGGCATCAAATAATGGAAGTGGTTCATGAGATGTATGGCCTAGGCGTTAGAAGGCTTAATAGGCCAATGTTCAAAAAAACCATATCCTTATTGGGTAAAAAAAACTACCTTTCCTAGAAACTTTAAAATGCCTGAATTCTCCTTATTCACAAGAGAAGAAAGACAATTCACTATAAAACATATAAAAAGGTTTACCTTACAATGTGAGGAGGCTAACTTAGACAATTTGAAACTAAGCTTTTTTCACATTCACTATCAAATGTGGCTTTTACTTGGTTCATAAACCTACCAGAAAACTCAGTCCCCATGTGGCAGAACATGGAAAGTAAATTTCATGCACAATTTTACAAAATTGAACCTGATATAAGTATGGCAGATTTAGCTAAGTTTAAACAAAAGCAAGGTGAATCAACATAATAGTACATTGACAGATTTAAAAAGGCTAGAAATAGGTATCATGTTTATATGCTTGAGATAGAGGTGATTAGATTGGCTCAAAATGGCCATGATTTTGAGTTAAGAAAAAAAGTTTGAGGGAATGGAATTCAAGGATTTGTTTGATCTTTCATCTAGGGCAACTAGTTATAAATCTATCCTTAGGGAAGAACAGCAAAGGAGATATGCTTCCTTGGGAACTTATTACCAATATATTGAATTTGAAACAAAAATGGACATAGATATTGCCCAGGTAATTGGTAAAACACCAATGACCTATGAGACTTTAAAAAAAGAAGAGAAACTAGTAAACATGCCTTCTATTTAGCCAACTAGAAAAAATATGTCAATAACTCATCGACAGTACTCCTTTGATCCTTCAAAGGCAGATGCTTTGGTTAATGAGTTGTTGGCTGGTAAATTTTTGACTTTGTCCCTTGGTTATAGTATCCCAAAGGAAAATAACAGAATTGGCAAAAAATACTGTAAATGGCATAATTCATTCAGACATTCAACTAATAATTGTGTAATCTTTCGCAATTGTGTGGAGGACCTAATCCAGAAGGGGATGCTGAAGTATGCTAAAAATAAGAAAGGAGTCATGAATGTCGATGGAAATCCTTTCGCAGATATGGTGGACATAAATATGGTATCTACCAGTCTAAATGATCAGAATAAGAATCCAAGGTTGTTGCTTAGTGAGTTAGAGAGAGTTCATAACTCGATGAAGGAATTATTAGCTGAGGGGAAAATTGCAACCATCCATCAGGACCATTTTTTTTTTTTTTTTTGGTTTCAGATGTCGGACCAAGAGAGAGAAAGCACATGCTATTGTAGTTGACAAAGTGAAGAAACAGTTAAAGGATTGTGGCCTGAGGTTTAACACCATGGGCCAAAATGATATGGAAATCTTTAATGAAACAAAATTGTTATATGATAGAGTGCATCTAGATATCTATGGGCAGATGTAGCATATTATAGGCCTTTTCTTTATCAAGGGTTGCCAATGAACCCTTGTTTGGATGGGGACAGTGCTATTAAAGCATATTTAAGGCAACACAAGCAGCAAGAGCAAGGTGGTCAAGTTAAGAGTTTTAGGCCACAAAGGATTTTTAATGAACCAAGGTATGTAAGGAATCAGGATTCAGAGGTTAAAACATAGGTGCATCTTTATATGGCCTGGAAAAGACGCTAGAGAAGAAACAGGGTGTGAGTACTAGGCCATACAGTGGCCCATCACATTTGTAGGGCACCAAAACAAGAGCAAGAGAAGTAGAGCTGGAACAACCTAGAATGGTCAAGCCTTTAGTGCCACCACACTATGGATAGCAAGGAGTGGTACACCCAAAGTTCCCTAGGGGTGGTTGGAGACCTATGGAAGAAACAAGAACTTAAAAAAGAAGAGAGCGAAGAAAGTTGCATGTAATGATAGCTAGGCTTGAAATCCAAGGCATAAAATCACCAAGAATTCAAAACATGACATGCTCTAGGGGAAAAGGAGGTGAAGGGACCTATGCACCAAGGGATGCAGTAGTATTGAACCCTAGGAACATTATAGAGGTGGCTTCTAAACCAGCTATAGCACAAGGGGAAAAGCCAATATCCATAATAGAAGAAGCTTTATTAAAACAGAGGATTAAAGAGTTAGAAAATGAACTGTAGGTTGATAATGAAGCCATGAACAGCAGCCAAGAGGTGCTTTGAGAAATAAAGATGGCAGAGCATGTTGACATGGACAAGAATGAAGTTAAATCTGAAAGTTCTGTAAATTTTGGGGAAAATATGGCTATTCAATTTGGTAATTTCCCTCTCACTGATTGTAATGTGGTCGTGGCTATTCCTAAAAAGCTTCAGGCTAGACTAGATCAACCAGCACACCTAGTTGGCGATGTGAAGGATCTGACAGAGGTAGTGACCCAAATAATAAAACCTAAGGCCAAATCAGTAAGGTCAATAGAGGTGGTTAAGTTTGTCAATTGGGATCAAGTAGTAATGTAAAAGCCTAAAAAGGAGTTGATTAAGCATCTTAGGCCTTTATATGTGCAGGTGCACCTAGATGGGGTTCCTATCGACAGGGTCCTAGTTGATAATAGGGCCATTGTCAATATTCTCCCTTCTAAGACATTGAAGATGCTAGGGAAAACACTAAATGACCTAATGCATACTGACATTTCTATCAATAATTTTGTAGGAGGGTCTTCTGATGCCAAGGGAGTAATAGTACTCAAACTACAAATTGGTGCAAGAGTCATGAGCACAACCTTTTTTGTGGTGGACTCTACTTCCAACATAAGTTGTTGCTTGGAATGGATTAGACTCACTTAAATAGATGTGTGCCATCTTCATTACATCAAGCCCTCATCTTTCTAGGTAATTAAGAAGTAGACAAGCAGTGTGAGAAAGATGGCATGGAAGTCTATTGGGTTGATGCTGATCCTTTTGTGGTAGATATCAGTAACATAGAAGCAGCATTGTATGAGGAAAGTCAGGGACCAGTTGAGGTGGTTTCTGAAGAGTTAAAGATGCAAAGAAGGAGCATAAGTCCTGAAGAATTTCAAGCCTACATAGATGAAGGATTTTGACAGATTGGCCAGGACTTGGCCAAACCCAACCTAATGAAAAAGAAGCAGGGTGAGCTAGTCATTGAACTGGTTGCTGAGTCAGAAGAAATTTAGGTGATGATTGCATTAATTGAGAGAGATGAAGAGGAAGATATTAGTGTAGTTATGTCTACCTTTTCTAGGTTTTTTTTTTTTTTTTTTCCTTTTTGGCAAATAAAGTCAACCCTAGGTTCTTACCTTCTTCTTCATGAGCTGAATGTGTAATCGATAACAATCCTTTGAGTTAAAAAGAGGTTCAGTTGGACCATTTGCAGGCAGCACTGGCTAAGTTAGATGATCTTAAGGCTGATGTACAAGATCCTTCAGAGGAATTCAACCTAAGGAAATAAGGCCTGTAAGAGGCCTATCTTTGTTAATGCAAATTTATCTAATAAATGCAAAGAAGAACTAGTTAGACTTCTTTCTGATTATATGGATTATTTTGCATGGAATTATAATGAGATGCCTAATTTAGATAGATCATTGGTTGAACATAAGCTCTCAATAAAAAGCAACTATGTTCCTCATAAACAACCACCAAGAAGAATGACTAATGAGGTAACTTTATTGGTTAAAGAGGAAATTAAGAGGTTGCTTTAAGTAGGTTTAATAAGGACTGCAAAATATGTTGAATGGTTGTCAAACACAGTTTCGGTTATGAAAAAGAATAGTAAGCTAAAAGTGTGCATAGATTTCAGGAATCTAAATACTGCAATTCCCAAGGATGAATACCCAATGCCTATGGCTGATTTGTTAGTGGATTTGACAGCCAAGCATAAAATTTTATCCTTCATGGATGGACATGCCAGGTATAACCAAACATTTGTTAACCAAAGGACACCCACAAAATAGCTTTCAGATGCCATGGTGCTTTAGGAAATTTTGAGTGCGTTGTTATGCCTTTTGGTTTAAAAAATGCATGAGCAACTTACCAAAGGACTATGAACTTAATTTTCCATGATTTGATTAGGAAATTTTTAAAAGTCTACATAGACGACGTAGCCATCAAGTCAGAAGACTTTGATGAACATTTGGAACACCTTTAACAAACCTTTCAAAGGATGAGGTCTTACAAGTTGAAAACGAACCCTTTAAAATGTGCATTTAGGGTGACAGTTGGAAACTTTTTAGGTTTTTCTTGTTCATCAAAAGGGGATTAAGGTGGATGCAAATAAGGCCAAAGCAATATTGGCAGCACAACCACCAACTAATAAAAAAGGGATACAGAGTTTCCTATGAAAGGTGAACTTTTTGAGAAGATTCACAGCCAACTTGGCTAGGAAAACTCTGGCTTTGTCACCTTTGGTAAAGGCTAAGTATGATGCAAACTTCAAATGGGAAAAGCCTCATCAAGAGGATTTTGATCTAATTAAAAGATACTTAGGTGGCCCACCAATTCTAATGCCTCCTATTAAGGGGAAGCCATTGAAGTTGTACGTTTCAGCATGTGGGAAATCCATTGGATGTTTATTGGCTCAAGATAATAAGAGTGGTCATGACCAGGCCATCTATTATCTTAGTAGGAGATTAAATGATGCAGAAACCAAGTACAAGTCAATGGAGAAATTATGCTTGGCATTGTACTTTGCTGCCATTAAGGTAAGACATTACATGTTCCCCTCAAAAGTATTTGTGGTGGCACAAACTGATGTGATCAAGTACATGTTGTCTAAACCCATAATGAGGGGAAGACAAGACAAATGGTTGTTGGCTCTAATAGAGTATTGTTTCAAGTATGTCCCTCAAAAGTCGTAAAAGGCCAAACTTTGGTTGATTTCTTAGCTAAACACCCTTGTTCATCTATTAATGAGGACTTATTTGAAATTAATTGTATAGAAAACGCCCCTTGTAGACTAATGTTTGATGACTCTAGAACTAAGGAAGGGGTTGGAGCTGGTGTTGTGTTTGTTGCCCCTAATGAGTAAGTACATCAATTTTCTTACTAGTTAGATGAACAATATGTCTTATCAAATAATTGAGGTAGGTATGAGGCCTTGATTATAGGTTTAGAATTGGCTATAGAATTCATAATCACTAGCTTGCAAGTTTTGGGTGATTCACATTTGGTTATCAAGCAAGTTAAAGGTGAATACAAATGCACTAACAAGGCCTTAGAAGAGTATTTAGTTGAGGTTAAATGGTTGGTGAGTTTCTTCAGCCATGTGACATTTTAACACATCTTTCGATTGGAGAATAATGAGGCTAATGAAATGGCTCAAGTGGCTTCTTGTTTAAAGATTCATAAAGGATTCCAATAAAAAATAATTAGGATCCAAAGGAGAAATTTCTCTAAACTAAGAGATCGACAGAGAAATTTCCTGACAGTAATGAATTTGGAAGTGGCAAAAGAGGATTGGAGACATCCTTTGATCAAATATTTTATAAATACCAATGAGAAGGTTAGTAGGCAGATTAAGTATCAAACCTTGAATTATGTCATCATGGGATATGACTTATTCAACAGAGCCCATGATGGTATGACCTTATTATACATTGGCCAGAATGAACAGATGAAAGTAATGGATGAAATGTATGAAAGCATATGTGGTGCCTATCAAGCTAGAGAAAAAATGAGGTGGATGATCAACAAGTATGGTTTATTTTGGCCTACAGTAAGGAAGGGCTGTATGGCCTATGCTAAGAGATGTCAAGCATGCCAAAAGCATGATAGCCTTCAAAAAGTCCTTGCAATTGGTTTGCATTCAGTGATAAAGCCATAGCCTTTCAAAGGATGGGCAATGGACTTGATTGGGCAAATTTTTTCTCCTTCTTCAAAACAACATTCTTCCCTTTTGGTGGTAGCTAATTACTTCACCAAGTAGGTGGAAGCAGTGCCATTGATGGTAGCAACCCAAGGGCATGTAATTGACTTTGTGAAAAAACATAGAATCCATACATTTGGTCTACTCCAATCGATTACTGTTGATCAGGAAACTATGTTTAATGGGGAAGAGATTAGTGAATCTGCCAAGGAATATGACATTTCAATCCTCAATTCATCACCTTACTGTGCTCAGCCTAATGGGCAGGTTGAGTAATAGAATAATAAAGAATAATTTGGAGAGGGTGATTGAGGAGAACCCTAGATATTGGCACAATTTATTGTCTAATGTATTGTGGGCCTATTGAAATTCCAAGAGAAACAGTACTGGTACTACACCTTATGAATTGATAAATGGCCATGATGTAGTGTTGCCTTTAGAGGTGATTGTCCAATCTAGTCGAGTGGCCTTACACTATGATATTCCAATTGATGAATATACTAAGGCCATGATGGTTAAGTTACAAGATTTAGAGGAAAAAGAGTTATGGCTTATAGCTATCTTGTTGCCCAAAAAAGAAAAGTAGAGAGAGTCTATAATAAGAGGATCAAAGTTAAGATACTTTTAGAGGGGGATTTGGTGTGGAAGACTATCTTACCTATAGGCAATAAGGATCCAAAATTTGGAAAGTGGTCCCCAAATTGGGAAGGACCATTTAAGGTTTTTAAGGTCCTTAGAGGAGGAGTCTATCACCTTGCATCCTTGGAAGGGGTCCCACATAGGAAAGTTATAAATAGTAAATATTTAAATAAATATTATCCAACCATGTAGGAAAATGTTAGACAAGCATAAAGTAAGAAGACATGCATAAAATTTTTTCTTTTCATTATAAAATTTAAACACAAAAAAAGTTCTAATGTCTATTCTAAAAAAGAGAAAAAAAATAAATACAAAAATCTCAGTCCCTTTGAAGAACAATTACAAAGCTAACCCAAGCTGAGAGGATTGCCCTTCTTTTGGCCTTCACTTGGACATCTCTAAGGGTAGTGGGGCCATCTTTTGCCAACAACTGGTCCATTTGTTGTTTAATATTACTCTGCTCCTCCATTAAGAGAGTTTGCTGGGTATTAGCTACAGTAAGTTCTGCTTGCAACTGTTGTATTTGTGCAATAATGGAAGCCTTCTTCTCATTGATGAAGGCACTTTCTTTGCAAAGCAGCGGCACTGGCCAATGTGTGAGGAACTTGCCTTACAAAGGCCATATGTGCATTAGTAGCCTCAATCTCAACTTTAAATTGCATCATGAAAAAAAGGTATTGGAGAAGTTGACCCATGAAGTCTTGGAGGATTTGAAGCTATTCAAGATCTAAAATTCTTGCTGCTAGTGGTAGAAAACTTTGAAAGCTGCCAGAAAGTTCTTCAACCCTGGTGAGGGCAAGATCTTCAAAAAAATGACTAAGCAGTAGGAATAATTGGTCGACTTCTTGTTGTTTAGAAGAGGTTAGTTGGTCGAACCCTTCTTCATAGGTGGTACTAGCTATTGACAACTAAAAGGCACTGGCCTTTTTTAGAAAATATGGAGTTAAGTCCATTAGAGAACTCCGGGCCTGGTCACATTAATGTAGAGATTAATGCATAATAATGGAAGTCTAGAATTAAAAATAAAAAAAGGTTACCTCAGTGGTAGTAGCAGAAAAAGAAGAGGTGCTCTTAATAAGACTTGCTTGAGAAGTCTGAATGTCAACCTCAGTGGTAGGAGTTGCAATGACGGTTGTGCTAACCATGTCTATTGGAGGAGTTGATGGTTCATTCATTGTTAGGGGAATATAAATCAGTTGTAGCGCTTGAGAAATATTAGAAGGCCCAAAAGATGATAACCTTAGTTCAGAAACATAAAAATGGGAGTCTAAAGAAGCTAGTAGGGGAAGTACAGAAGAAGGGATATCACCTAAAAAGTTTCTAAGGTCATATGGAACTGAAAAATGATAAGTAAAAAAAAAAAAGTAAATGGTACCTTCTGTGATAGGGTAACTCTCAAGGGCTTGATTATGATCAGGATGTTTTGGGAGTATGTGGCCAAGATGAGGCCCAAGAAAAGTTCTATCAGCTGGTTCAGAAATGGCCTTACAAATGGTTACTGCATACATGATTAGGAAAACAGAAGAATAAAAGGAGATACAGAAAGAAAATAAAACAAAAAGGAGACTTACCCTGAGGTGGCAAGGTGTGTTCTAAAGGGAGTTGGCTATCAGACACTTGATGTAACCCAGTAGGTTTTGGGTCGGTCAAGGGGTTTGTTTCCTCAACTTCAAGACTTTGCCCCTTGATATTGGAGATGGTTTCTTCAAGCCTAACACTAGGTTCTTGCTCTTCCGTCCTTTGTTCTATTGTTTCAGCAGTTTGGGTTTCAGGCTTTGAGGAAGCTTAAGGCCTAACATCATGCTTTTGCTTTTCCATCCTTTGTTCTTCTGATTCAGTAGTTTGGGTTTCAAGATTTGAGGAACAAGCACCATCTTTTCAACGAAATCTCTTTCGATTGAGCTAGAGTTATGAACTATTGCTACTTAAAGATTCAAAGCTAGAATAGTGATAGGCCCTGACTTCATCATTTCCAAGGAGGATAGATTGTAAAGGTGTGACAAGAACAACAATTACAACATAGTGAGGAAGCTTAGCAACTATCTCTGCTATGGATGGAACAAAGGCACTTTCTTCTGCCATGTCCTTATCAGCAACATGTTGAGGGACAGAGTCCTTATAAGGGCTGCTAATGTCCTCGGTGGTCAAGAGCTTTCTTCTCTTTTTCTAATAGGATAAGTAATAAAAGAAAATATAAGAGAAGATAAGTTGAAAAGTAAAAGAAAAGACTAGGAAATTCCAGAAAGAGAAAAAGGGACAAACCTCGGGAGTTTTGGCCCTTTTTGCAGGCCTTGAGATAAGGGAAATGATAGGAGTGTTATCTTCATCAGAGAAAAGACCAATTGGGGAGGTCTCAACGAGTTGTGGTTGAGCTTGGGACTCATAAACCAACTTTTGTTCTACAAGAGAGAGGTATTCGAGGAAAAGTTTGTGTTCTTCTAGGGTCAAGGTGTCCATGTTAGAATTTTGGCCTTCCTCTGTGTCTGTATTGACAGAGCTTTGTCTTTTCTTTGATCTTTAACATCAGTTTTTCATTGTGTCTTGGGAAGGGAAGGACTTTTTTTTATCTTTCCTCTCTAGCTCTGCATCATAAGCTATAAAGGTAGAAGCCATTAGGGGGTTATCCATAGGATTTCTCTTTCTTTTTGGCTTCTTTTTGTAAACCTTAGGAGGCTTGTCTTTTGCCTTACTAGAAGTTTTCACCTTATTGGAAGTAGGCAATGGAGGAGGAATAGTGGCTTCAATCCCTTCAGGGATGCCAGCTATCAAAAAGCAAAACAAAAGAGTCTAAGAAAAATAGTAGTGAAGTAGACTAACAAGGGAGTGAAGGGCTTACAGATTTAACTATGTTGATGATAGGAGGATAGGCAGGTTAGGTAATATTTCAGGGATTTTTGGAAGATGACAACACTTTGTCCACCAAGCCTTGAACCTTTTGTTAATGCTTGAACTAGCTTTGAAGGCAAAAAAGCTAGGTTTGAGTAAGAGTTTTTTTATTCTGAGCCAAAATGGCATAGACAGAGGGTTGTTCAGTAAACTGAGCCCTAATGTTCATATATTCATGAATGATATGGTGAACATAGGGGAGAGAAATGTCTTGAATCAGTCCAAACTGCTTGGCCCATTGGCTAGGGTTGTAACTCTCAAAGCTGCAGGTTGAATGTATGTTGCTAGAGAAAGAACCTCTAACCAAGATGTACCAAGGGGTAAGACAGATGCCCCAAACTATTTTTTGCTTCTTCCTAGAGTCATCATCAAGGGTAGTTGGATCAGCATATAGGTAGGCCAGAAAAGCAGAGGTAAAAAGAAAAGATTGGAAAGGAAGACAAGGAATTCTATCGATAGTAAAGCTCAAAAAAATGCAGACGTATTGAGCAAATATAGCATTAAGAGGAGGTCTATGGGAAGAGAAATATTCAACATAAGTCTCACACTTAGTGGTGTAATCTATCTTCCTATTAGACCTAATTTCTAGAAAATAAGAGAGGAACCAAGCTTGGAAAAGCCATAAAGGGCCATCTATACTATGGCTGATTCTTTTATCATGCAAAAAAGAAAAGGCTCTTGTACATGATGGAAAGAATGAAGGGGACAAAAGCAAGTTGCCTGTCCTCTTGGATGAGAAGAGTAAGGGTAAGATATTCCTTGGTAACTCTGAAACTAGCCACACACAAAATATATTGGCACAACTAACATAGGTAAAATGCAGTCTTCTCAGTGACTATGGGAACTCCAATTTTTTTGGTATGATCTAAGATAAACTTGCCATAGTTTCTTGTCTTAACTTTGTGTTTGACCTCAAGAGTGTCAAGGAGGGCATGTATGTCTTGACCATAAGCAAGAAGGCCAGTAAGGTGCATTATGTCAAGAATGGTAGGGGAAGTCATACTAGACATAAGCATCATAAAGTTGCAAGAGGTGGACCAAAAGTAGATGGCAGCACCAATAAGCTAGGGGTCCATCTCGAAGGGTATAGTGGATAGTTGAATGACGTAGATGCCTACTTTATGCCACATGTCTCCGTTGAATGTGGTCATCCTCTTCACCCAAGATATCCACGTGTCGGTCGGTTTAGGCCATAATCTTGGGCCCATCAACCAGTTAAGCCATGAAACAAAAGACTGGCCTAACAGGAGAATTTTGCCATTAGCAACAGGGTAGTAAGTAGCTAGACCATCTGGAAAAGTGGTTTAGTGTGACACCCCAAAAATCGGGAACATCAGAGAATATATTAACAAATAAATAAAAGGTTTATCTAAGGTTACAAGAGTAGAAAATGTCACTAATGAGTCCTTTGGCTAACAACCAAGTATGATCCCAAGAAGATCAAAGGAGTCAATATAGCCTCCCTTCTAAGTCCAACCACCTTAGATAACAAAGCTACCTTTTTGACAGATCTTGACAAAGTATTAACATAAGGCCTACATGAGTTGACGGAATATAAGGATAGGTTATAAATGATATATATACTTATAAAATCATGTTTTAAATACAACAAGCGATTAATCACTTACAATCCCAAAACGTGTTTACAAAACTACTACCTAACTCTCATAGGGTAGCCATACGTCTTCAAATACTTCAACTTTGCTTTTGATAATATTTTTGTCTTCAACTATCCTAAAGATCATCCAGATACAAGTGCCAAATTGTCGTGACTCGCACAGTTAAGAAAATTCACTTGTGCAAGCCACGAGGGGCATTTGTTGGCACATAAATTTCAACTAAATTTATGACACGTATAGAGCCTATAGAAAAGTTGTAGGTAATCACTTCCTAAAAAGATCAACATGATCCGTCGAAGTACATAAATAAAACGACGTTGTATCTCAACGACGTTATTCAAAATGCTCAAGTGACACGTGGAGCCTACGAAAGACGACACCTGTAGAGCCTACAGCAAAGACACCACACAGGATGAAACCCCAAAGATCAATCCGGTTAATCAAATATACGATTAACCAGATAGAGCTATTATTCAAAATTCAAATGGCTAATCAAATATACGATTAACCAGATAGCATGATTATTAAATAGGCGCTATCATTCAATTTGAAATTCAAATTGAAGATGAAGCAATCCTATCACCTGATGGCCCTCCATAAATATGAGGACCATCACACAAGACGGGGGATCAGAAAAATCATAAGTGGAAAAGAAGAGAGAGAGAGAAAGAAATTGAGAGCTAAACAAATCGTTACAAGAAAGAAGAAGAGAAGCTTAGAGAACTCAAGAGCCTACGCTAATGGCGATGAATAGGTAAAGGGTTCCAAACCCAAACTGTATTTTGTATTCGAGGGTTCAAAACCCATAACAATCTTAATAAAATATTTCTTTTTTTTAAATTGTCTTTTGTTGTTTATTTTGTTCTTCATTAATCGGAGGTTTCATTTGTATAAAATGTGTAATTAACGATCTGAAATACAGATCGGAAATAAGAACCTGCTATTCAAATAATCAACACTGTTTAGTCCAAAAACTAAACAGTGGACATTTGTAACATAAATTTTGAAATGTGTTGAAACACTTCATGTTTTAAAATTTGTGTCTACAAATTCTGGCACGCCCAGTGGGACTTATTTCTCCTCCCATCTTTTGAAGAACAAAAAAAAAATAATAATATATATATATAGTTGAAACTTACTGACGTATTCTTTTGTTATAGGAATGCTGAAGCAACTGTTAGGAGACAAACCTACACTCCAGTGGTTCTAAAATCACCAAGGTTGGAGATAACACCCATCACCCAAGGGGCTCCGGAGCGAATGCTCTTGGCTGTCCCAAAGGTAGAGCCAACGAAATCCTGGAAAGATGCACTTCTTTCCCCTGCCGCCCAAGGGGCTCCGGAGCGAAAGCTCTTGGCTGTCCCGAAGGTAACTGGTGTGACAAAGAAAGTCACACTTCTCCAGAAAGCTGAAAGTTTGAGGGAAATTACTGAAGATTATGTGAAAGCGTCAAAGCAGTACGCAATTGTGAGGGCCACAGCCCGAACGAAGAACTTTCTAATTCAGGCAAAGGAGGCTAATCAGTTTGCAACTACGACTTTTGTTGCAGCTTCAACGGGGGCAACAAAAAATGTTGTGGCCCAACTACTCAAAAGGGTAGAAGACTCCATTAAAATGGTGGAGTCTGCCCAGAAGAAAGGGCCATTGGGAAGAGGGTAATGACCCAAACTCCTGTTGATGTAAAAAAGGCCCCTGTTGTTGAAAAAACAGTTGCTGCCTACGAACCGATAGTTCTGTTCAGAGCACAAAATTGGTCAAACCAAATCTCAATCAACTCTCAGGAGCCAAAGGAACACTCGTTGGCTCGACAGGGTTCAAATAAGGAACACCCGTTGGCCCAACAGAATAAAGAACACTCGTTGGCTCGACAGGGTTCGAATGAGAAACACTCGTTGGCCCGACAGAATAAGGAACACCTGTTGGCCCAACGGGATTTGAATCAACATCAATTGACCCGCTCTAAAAATGTAGGGACTGTTTTGAAAATTCATGAGGAACTTACAAAGGCACAAACGGTTCCTTCTATGCCCTTAGGGGCTCGACTTGATATGTCATCCGGTCCAGTTTCGAAAAGACAAAGGCGAAGAAGAAATAAGGCCTTAAAGAAATTGGAACTAAGAACAGTGGCAATAAATGTTATAGGTGCTATTGAAAGGGCTCTCTCGAAAGATGAACCCCAAAAACAAATTGAAAGTCCTGTCTTTGTCGGAAAATCCAAGGTGGAGGGGGGTAAGCAACCCTTGGGAAATATTTCTACTTTGGTTGAACTATCCATGGAGGGAATAAGAAAAGGGCCTGTGACAAGGTCCATAACCCGTCAGGCTCAAAACAAAGCATCGCAGTCAGATGCTTCAAATATGAATAATGTTGTGGGGGTTGATAATCCTTTATACGAACAAGATGATTCTATCTCGTTTGTTTCAACGAATATTGGAAACAATGAATTGAAAGATATCAACAAAGTCGCAGTTATGATGACTGAGGTTGAGAAAGAAAGTGAAAATTCGCAGGTCCAGCAAGACCAAGGTCTCAAGGAAAAAGTGGTGGCCCTACAGGAACAACTTGAGAGAAGAGAACGAGAAATGGCTGCTATATTGGAGCAAATGCAACGGTTGCAGGCCCAAATGACAAGACCAGGAAGTGCACCCAAACAAATGACACAACCTGTTATGGGAACATCTGTAGGCATACAAAGTACACTAGCCCCAGGGGGCAATGGTCCTTGTTACTCTGATCTAACCAGTAGTGGTATGAATCCAATGCTCATGGCCATGATTGATGATATGGTGAGGAGACAAGTAAAGAAAGTCAAAGAAAAAGATGATGAGAATTTTCGAATAATTACAAAACCTTACCCAGCATGGGTAGATGCTGTTCCATTCCCTTCTGGTTTTTCCCAACCAGATTTCAAAATGTTTGATGGAACAGGAGATCCAAGACAACATGTGGCTCATTTCCTTTCAAGATGCGGGCCAATAGCCCAGAATGAGGCCTTGTGCCTGCAGCTATTTGTCCAATCGCTTGAAAGTTCTGCATTTACTTGGTATGCTAATCTTCCTGAGGGGTCAATCCTAAATTGGGATTCCATGGTGAAGGAGTTCCTTAAACAGTTCTGCAACACACAAAGACGAGTTGGAGTACCAGAACTAATTGAGACCAAGCAACGTGACAATGAGTCTGTTACAGATTTCATTGCAAGATGGCGAGCTTTGACATTTGTTTGTCCTCAAAAGTTTACACAATTAGAGTTAATTCGGATGTGCCTTAACAACTTCCGACATGAGCTCTCTACGGCTCTTATGGCTCAAACTTTTGAAGGATTCAATGATCTATGCACTAAAGCTCATGACATGGAGCTGCATCTAGCTAAACGAAGGAGGCCTAGGGCCATTGAAAGGGTTGAGTCCTCGACTGCAACTACAATCGAAACCAGAAAGAAGGGTCCCGTTGTAGTAGGGGCTAAAAAGCCTAAGGAATTTAAAAAGGTGACTATGAAAGAGAGGTTGGAGAAGAAGTATTCTTTCATGGATGATCTGGTCGAAGACCTATTTGAAGATCTGTTGGAGCAAAAGTTGATTGCTCTCCCTGAGGTGAAAAGACCACATGAGGTAGGAAAGACCAATGATCCAAAGTATTGCCCCTACCATCGTTTGATTAGCCATCCGATAAAAGAGTGCTTTGTTCTGAAAGATAAAATTCAGGAACTTTTGGACTCTAAAATTATTGAACTCCCTCCTCAAGAGAAAGCATCTACTAACCCAATCACTATCGACAATGATAATGAAGGTGAATGGGTTGTTTATCAGTCAAAAAGCATGAAGAAAAAACAAAATGCCACAGTGAAAGCTAGAAGTGTGGTTGATTCAACAACACAAGGGCCAAAAGTTTCCAAAAAGAAAAAATCAAAAGTTTCTAGGAAACAGAAAAAAGTCAAAGTAAGTAAGAGAAAAGGAAAAAAGCACCCAACGAAGGAAAAGGGGGAGAAATTGGTCCCTGATGAGCAGTTAGAGCAAGGTCCTCTTGTCCCAGTCACATTGGAGGAATTTCTACCTTCAAAATTTCAATCTGTGGAGTTACAGACATACTTTGATAAAAGGAGAAAGGAAAAGTTTACTTTGGCCCCTTGCCTAACCATCATTGTTTTGAGTGATAGCGAGGAAGATGAGGGTGAAATTGGTTCAAAAGTTAGGGAAGGGGATTGCATTACATCTCCTATCTGTATACCTGACTCACCAGAGTATACACCAACTTCTCCAGAATACACACCAGCCTCTCCAGAATACACACCAGCCTCTCCAGAGTATACACCATAAGCCTTTTCTCCAGAGTATTCGCCAGTACCACCAATGTACTATCAAAGCACTCCAGAATATGTAAGGGAAACAGAACAAAGAGACACCGGGTGTAGGTCCGACTCTGAGCTTGTAAAAAAGGTGAAAAAACGACTACACTTCAAGGATGATGAGGTGAATGGCAGGTGTATGTCGGATGATGAAGTATGGAAGCATTCAAGTAAACAAGCAAAGTCATCTCAAGTTGAGGATCCTAATGAAGATTGGGAACTTAACTTTTCCCCTGATGATTCACCATACACATCCCCAGCTAGGACATACGATGGAGAAAGTGTATCAAGTGACCACTTTGACTTTCCTTGTAATGTCATCACTGTGGACGTAAATTTTGAAGAGCGAGAAATACATATCATTCGCAATCCAGGTGATGATGAGAAAGCAAAAATTGAAGCTAGAAGGGAAACAGAACATCAGGCAAAAGTAACAGTCTCTTTGAAAGATGAGGGTTTTGAAGCCCATCAAAATTTGAGTATTGAAAGAAATCAAATTTCTGGACACCCTTTCCTTAATTGGGTCGAATGGGTTCAGTTCCCACGAGGATATGCAGTATCTCGTTTTTCTTTATATAATGGGACAGGTTGTCCAAGGCGCCATTTGGTTCATTTCCTTGCACAATGTGGAAATACAGTAAAAAGCCAGGCGTTACTTCTACGGCAGTTCGTTCTTTCTTTGGAAGGATGGGCAGCGGATTCGTACTTCAGCCTGCCACCTAATTCAATCCCAGATTGGGACACCATGGCTGATCGATTTTATAGGACATTTTATAAACCATGGCCAATAGAAATTGAGATGTCAGAACATTTGGATGACGAAGGTACATCTTCTCAAACATACGATTTCATAGAAGGCACAATTGAGGAGAAGATTGAAACTGCCCTTGACCTTCGAGAGATGGGCACTTATCGCCCAAGGGATTTGTTCCCTTTATGGGTAGAGCAAACACCATTTCCTGAAGGATACGAACTTCCAAATTTTGTCCTATATGAGGGTTATGGAGATCCTCAAAAACATATTAGGCGTTTTTTGAAACAGTGTGGGGAAACAGCTCAAAATGAAGCACTTTGCCTAAAACAATTCCCCCTTTCCTTAGAAGGGATCGCCTTTGACTGGTATTGCTCCCTCGATGGGGTGTGGTGCCTAGTTGGGAGGCCATGAAGAATGGTTTTGAAGAATCTCAATGCTTTTATAGGCGTGACTCCCGATACCTAAGAAATGGGAGAAGAATGCAGCTCCAAGAAGATGGAGAAGTGACTGATGATGATGATCACCCTACAGCTGGACCAGTTAACATGGTCCAAATAAGTGAGGGAATAAAAGAAGTTGAGGTCAACGAAAAGGCGGTTGCTGAAGTATGCTAGACTTATTTGACCTACCGGAGGAAATTACGAAATCCTCAGGACCCTCAAATGTCGGAAGTTCCACAAGTTTTGCTGGAGGAAGAGCAAGTGAAATATGATGTACTAGCTCATCTAAAGAAAATTCCAGCATTGTTGAGTGTATATGATGCACTAAAAATGTCTCCAGAGCTTCGAAAGTCTTTAATATATGCCCTGTCCAAGCCAGAGGATTTCCACAAAGAAATTGAGGATAGAAATCAAGAGAAGGCAACTACATGCATGGCTATGGTAACCTTTGGTGACAAAGACATGTGTGCTGAAATGACAGACCATAATCGGCCTTTGTTTATCACTGGGCTTATCCATGATGTGAAAATTTCTCAAATTCTGGTTGATGGAGGATATGCGGTAAACCTCCTGCCTCGGAGGGCCTTAAACTTATTAGGGGTTCGAATTTCACAACTTCGCCCAAGTCGTTTGGTTATTCAAGGATTTAATCAGAATGAACAACGCCCAATGGGAAAGATTGAACTACGAACCAAGTTTGGAGATATTGAAGAAAGTACTGAGTTCTTGGTCATTGATGTAGACACCTCTTACAATGCTTTGCTTGGGAGACCATGGATGCATAATCATCATGCAGTGCCATCAACTTATCACCAATGTATTAAGTACCCGTTGCCTTCACCTAAAAAAGAGGGGACAATTGTGGCTGACAATGATCCATTTGGAGAAGTAGAGGCCTACTATGCTAATGCTCGCTTCTATACAAAGACTTCACAAAGAAAGGGAAAAGATGTGAAGAAGTCTGAAGATACTCTGAATGTCAAAGACGCTCTAGAGTCTATTCCAGTTTCAACAAAAAGAACTTTTCGATATGTGCCAAAGTCCGAAAGGAAATTGGGGGCAAAGGCTCTAGCCCCAATAAATCCAATTTTGGATCTCAAGGGTGAGTTCGCGTTGCCATTAAGGAAGACAGAATGCACCTATGTGGAGAAATATAACAAAATTGTGGTCCCTTCTAAAGGAAAAGGGTCGAAACCCATCATATTCCACTCACTTGGAGATGTTGAACAGAAAGTGAAAGTTGAACAAATGCCAGAAGAAAACATCTCGAGTTTTGAGAAGCCTACCTTCAGTGCAGAAATCACACAGATGTTGGTAAAAGTTGGTTTAGATCCTGAAAAAATACCAGGAACAATGACACCCTTTGATTTTGCATTAACACCTTCACAGAGGCAGGCTATCCAGCAAGGCGGTATTATCACCGCCAGGACAGAAGGGTTAGGCTATCAAGGGGATGAGGAAAAATTTCCAGTAAACATGACTATCACTCAAGATGTGTTGGAATATGTTGACCAAGATGAAGCTCAACCTGCACCAACAGAGTTTGAAGCAGGAGGCCAAGCCACCGTGGATGACCTTCGTGAAATAAATCTGGGTGATGAAGGAGAAAACAAACCAACCTTCATTAGTGCAAATTTAAAAGAAGAAGAAGCTCGGCAATATATTTCCTTTTTAAGGGAGTATCGTGACATATTTGCATGGAACTACAGTGAGATGCCTGGTCTTAATCCAGAGATTGCAGTCTATAAGCTTGCAATTCACCCTGAGAAACGGCCAGTTAAACAGCCTCAAAGGCGAACTCGACCAGAGCTTACAGCCCAAATTGAAGCCGAAGTCGACAAGCTTATCAATGTAGGATTCATCAGAGAAGTCAAATATCCAGCCTGGCTAGCAAACATAGTGCCAGTCAAGAAAAAGAATGGTCAAATCAGGGTTTGCATTGATTTCCGTGATCTCAATGAGGCTTGTCCTAAAGATGACTTTCCTTTTCCCATCACTGAACTTCTTGTAGATGCAACTACTGGGTATGAAACCTTGTCTTTTATGGATGGATACTCAGGATACAATCAAATCCGAATGGCACCTAAAGATGAAGAAATGACTGCATTTAGGACTCCGAGAGGAGTCTTTTGCTATAAGGTAATGCCTTTTGGCCTGAAAAATGCTGGGGCCACGTATCAAAGGGCGATGACTATAATTTTTGGTGATATGCTCCATGACATCATCGAATGCTATGTTGATGATCTTGTCGTCAAGACAAAGGAAAAGGAAAACCATGTGGAAGATTTGAGAAAAATCTTCGAACGTTTGAGGAGGTACAAACTCAAGATGAACCCACTAAAATGTGCATTTGGAGTTTCATCAGGAAAATTTCTTAGGTTTGTGGTTCGAAACAAAGGGATTGAAATTGACCCTACCAAGATTAAAGCTATTGCCAAAATGCCTCCTCCACGAAATTTAAGGGAATTGAAGGGGCTACAAGGGAGATTGGCCTATATCAGAAGATTTATTTCTAACTTGGCTGGTCGATGTTTGCCGTTCTCAAGATTGATGAAAAAGGGTGTTCCATTTGAATGGGATCAGCAATGCCAAAATGCTTTTAATAGTATTAAGGAGTATCTTTTGAAGCCTCCAGTACTTATGAGCCCAATAAAAGGAAAACCACTTTTGTTGTACATAACAGCCTTGGATGGTTCATTAGGGGCATTGTTGGCACAACATAATGAGCATGGGAAAGAAAATGCCTTGTATTACTTGAGTCGTACTTTGGTTGGGGCAGAGCTCAATTACTCCCCTATCGAAAAGACATGTCTTGCCTTGGTGTTCGCCTTGCAAAAACTAAAGCACTATGTCTTGGAACACGAAGTCAAGTTGATATCAAGAGCAGACCCCTTGAAATATATACTTTCACGGCCCATACTTTCAGGGAAAATTGCAAAGTGGGCTGTAATTCTCCAACAATTCGCAATTGAATATGTTCCCCAAAGAGCTGTAAAGGGGCAGGCTCTAGCAGATTTTTTGGCAGCACATCCTATACCTGATGACTCACCTCTAGTAACTGATTTACCAGATGAAGAGGTTATGCAAGTAGAAATTCAGAAAGGATGGGAGATGTATTTTGATGGAGCTTCAAGGAGTCCAGATGGCAAAAAGCAAGAAAATCCTAAAAACAATAAAGCTGGAATTGGAATTGTGTTTGTGACTCCAGACAATGCTATAATCACCCATTCTTTCGCCTTAAGTGAAGGATGCTCCAATAATGAGGCAGAATATGAAGCTGTAATTGCTGGATTAGAATTGGCATTACAAATTCCTATTGAAGAACTCTCAATTTATGGAGATTCGGAACTGGTGGTAAAGCAACTCCGTGGAGAATACATTGTTAAGAAAACAAGTCTCATCCCGTATCATGAAAGGGCTGATCAATTGCTTTCGCAATTCAGAAAAACACATATTTTCCATGTGAAGAGAAGAACAAATGCTCGAGCTGATTCACTTGCAAGTTTGGCTGCATCACTCACCCTACCAGATAGCAAAACAATTACTATCACAGTAGGTGAAAGAAGGGTGTTACAACCTTTAAAAGAGGTTTCTGACTTGGTTCCAATCTTGGTTGTCACCACGAAACGAGAAAACGAGGAGGATTGGCGGGAACCATTCATAACTTACCTCCAACATGGTAGGCTACCTGAAGATAAAGTAAAAAGAATTGAAGTGAGACGCAGGGCTACCAAATTCGTCCTGTGGAAAGATGGAACGTTATACAAAAGGTCTTTGGATGGAATGTTCATGCGGTGTATAGCCAAGGAGCGTATTCAAGAGGTAATGGCAGAAATACATGCAGGTGTATGTGGGGCACACCAAAGTGGTCCTAAATTACATATGCAGCTAAAACGGTTGGGATACTATTGGCCGACTATGATTGCAGATTGCATAAATTATGCTCGAAGATGCCAAGTCTGCCAATTCCATGGGAACTTTCTCCACCAACCCCCAGAGCCTTTACATTTAACAACTTGTTCTTGGCCATTTGCAGCATGGGGTATGGACATTATTGGTCCTTTTGTACCTCCATCTTCAGCAGGATATCGATACATCCTAGCTGCAACTGACTATTTTTCAAAATGGGCAGAGGCTGTGGCTTTAAAGGATATAAAAAGCACAGTTGTCTCCGAGTTCATCCGAACCCATATCATTTACAGGTTTGGGATTCCAGAAAGTATTATCATGGATAATGGACAGCCATTCAGGAGTGATGCTTTGAACAAGTTATTTGCCAAGTACAAAATCAAAAACAACCATTCATCAAGATATCATGCACCTGCCAATGGTTTGGCAGAAGCTTTCAACAAGACATTGTGCAAAATTCTTAAGAAGATGGTGGATAAGAACAAAAAAACTTGGCACGAAAAGTTACAAGAAGCTTTGTGGGCTTATCGAACTTCGCACAGAACTCCTACTCAAGCAACCCCTTATTCGTTGGTTTTTGGAGGAGAAGCAGTGTTACCACTTGAGGTTCAAATACCATCATTACGAGTGGCAATACAAGAGTCCTTAACAGAAGATGAAAGTGCAAGAGTGAGGTTGGCTGAGCTGGAGACCCTGGATGAAAGAAGGTTGTATGCTCAACAGAACTTGGAAATCTACCAACAAAGGATGGCAAATGCTTTCAATAAAAGAGTGAGGCTTCGTTCCTTTAAAAAGGGGGACTTGGTACTAATGGTTAGAACACCCATAGTAGTCTCACGAAGAACCAAAGGAAAGCTTGAGCCCAAATGGGAAGGACCTTATGTGATTGAGAAGGTTTATTCTAATGGGGCCTATTTGTTGATAACGATGGATGGTGACAGAATCATTCCCCCAACCAATGCAAGGTTCTTGAAGAGATATTACCCTTAAGAAAGCCTGCTAGGTTGAAAACCCGAAAGGGCGGCCTAGGCAAAAGTTAGGGCAAAAAAAAAAAAAAAAAAAACCCACCAACGGTATTGTATGTGGTTAAACTGCTAAAATACCTCACCGAAATCTAAGGTGATAAAACATTAGATACTCCTGGCCCGCAAGAGTATAAACTGTGTACGGCCAAACAAAAGTCAAACCCCACCAACGATATTGTATGTGATTAAACTGCTAAAATACCTCACCGAAATCTAAGGTGATAAAACATTAGATACTCCTGGCCCGCAAGAGTATAAATTGTGTACGGCCAAACAAAAGTCAAACACCACCAACGGTATTGTATGTGGTTAAACTGCTAAAATACCTCACCGAAATCTAAGGTGATAAAACATTGGATACTCCTGGCCCGCAAGAGTATAAACTGTGTATGGCCAAAATAAGATAAATCAATGTATTGTATTGAGAAATTTCATATAAACAAATAAATCTATTGTGTACGGCTAAAATAAGACAAATCAATGTATTGAGAAATTTCATATAACAAATAAATCTATCATTGAGCGAAATTTCATAAATACATTATGTTCGGATGAATAAAAAAATAAAAGTGCATTCATTCATTAAGAGAAGCCTTAGCCCTTTCAAAAGCACGTTCCACAACACTGTGTTGTCCATTCTTCTTCTTGTGTTGGTTCAAAACATTCAGAGCAATTTGCATGCCTTCTTCTGATTTAGAAACACTCTCGGAAGCTTGTGCAAAATCACACATAAAGGATGCACGTTCCGCTTGGGTGGATGACAATTCCTCTTCAAGTTGTTTGAGTAACTCTTTAGTTTGAATAATCCTTTGATTAAGACCCGCAATGTGCTCATCCGACTTGATAATTGAAGCAGACAATTGTTCATGTTCGCCAGAAACTTTGTCGAAATGAAGCTTCTTCTCATAATATTGGGCCTCAAATTCTGCAGTAGACAAGTTTGAAGAATCTGCAAGTTGGGTTTTCAAAGCAAAGCACTCAAGGAATATCTTAACCTTCTCATAAAAGGAGATGAAGTCTACACCCAAACTCTTCAAAATCATGAAAACGTTGTTTGCTACAGTAATCATGTCATTAACATCCGTCATTGATTGGAGGGAAATAGTAAGACCTTTCTGAATATGGGTGGCTGCTTCGTTAGAAGAAGTTCCCAAAAGAAGGTTAGATGGAGCAAAGGGTGCTTCAAGTTTGTCAAATAATTTGTTAACCCCATTTGCTTCAAGTAAGTCTGCAAGAATTTGGGCCTCTTCCGAGCTATCAGAAGTAATTTCGTCTGTCTCTTCCAATGTGTCAGAAGTATTTTCTGTGAAAATAGAAGGAGATACTCAACGAAAACGCAGAAGGCAATATATATATATAGATGAATGAAGTATACCTTGGTGTACGGCTTGAAGAGA
Source organism: Camellia sinensis (assembly GCF_055761805.1). Taxonomy (NCBI): domain Eukaryota; kingdom Viridiplantae; phylum Streptophyta; class Magnoliopsida; order Ericales; family Theaceae; genus Camellia; species Camellia sinensis. Next base: position 94,345,160 of record NC_138969.1, read on the forward strand.
CTTAGGTGAATGAGACAAATTCTGATTCCCACAAGTGGACCATGGATTTTGCAATGTGGCATGATCTAAAGAGAAAAGAGTTCCTTGAGTATGTATACATGATGAAATAAAATGAGATACAAGGAATGAATAAGAATACCCTTAAAGGTAGCCAATGGCATATGCGAGGCAGCTGGGGAAGTTTGAGGCGCAGTACCTAAGAAAATGAAAGGTATTAAAAAATAAAATAAAATAAATAAATAAATAAATAAATAAAAATTTTTATACCTTTCTCTAATAGCTTGGGTGACTCGTTCGAAGGAGAAGAAAAAGCTACATTTGCTGAAGGCGATTTACTCATCTTAGTCGGTGTGCCATCTAAAAGAGGGGTGTAGTCATAAAACTCATCTTCACTCTCGCTACTTCCATTGAGAGAACAATCAAAAGATTTGGTAGGAGAAGGAATTTCAACACTCTTAATGCGAATACGACCCAAGGTAGTTAATTCATACCCATCTCCCTCAAAGAGTTCTTGAATCATATTCTCATATTTATCTTCAAGAAAAGAGTACAAGTATGTGCGAAATTGATCCATTGGGGTTTTTGTCGCTACGGTGGGTTGGGAAGTTCCTGTGCAATCACTGATAGACATAGTCTCTGGAAAAAGCTTTGCGAGACAAGAAAATTGAGGGCCAGAATCTACTTGCTCAAAGCTAAATCTCATTTTAAATTGAGAATTACACATATCTTCGAAAAGATGAAGGAGATCTGAAACCAAGTAACTAGACCGAGAAGGAGCAATAAGTGGTCGACTATTATCCATTCTTTGAGGTGATGATGCTTCCAGAACAGTAGGTGAAGATGATGACCTAGCTCTAGAGTAAGAAGGATTCTTCGTCTTTCGGTCTTTAATTGGCATATCCAGTTTTCTCTTGCGTGAAGATTTCGGCTGGGAATGAGTAACATATTGGAGCACGGTAAAGGAAGTTTCCAACCACCAATTAGCATAATGCATGGTTACGTGAGAAGTAGATCGGGAGCCTAGTAACTCCAATGAGACTTTTGTACCGCAGCGTAACATATGGCGCCAGTTGTAATAAAATTTAGACCACTCAGAGGGCCACCGACAAGAAACATTAAGTGGTATAGGGCATGCTTGAGCAAACCCAAATTGACGACCGTATCGGTTAGGGGAGTACGGTTCAGAAATGAAATTAAATCCCATTTTAAAAATTAAAATCCCTTGCCTCAAAGATATAAGATATCCAAGGTGGAAAGGTGATATCCTTTCAGAGTCGAGCAGAATGCCTGAAGGTTCACTTTCATGAGTAAGAGCCCTAAACTGACACTCCGTACGATAAGTTATGAGAGAGTCCACAAATGGAAATTTATCAGTAAAAAACTGGGCAGCCGATTGGTTTCCAATAAACCCAAGATATGGCATGAAATGAATATCAGGAATCGGACAAATCGACTGAGGATCCCCATGAGAGTAAGTCTTGACAAAATATAGTGAAATCCATCCAAAAAGGTAATGTAAAGGACCCTGAATATTTTCCTTCCCAGGTGAAGATGATGATGCCATTTTGCCAAGACAATGATAGAGGTATGCAAGGACGGGGATGGCCAGGCTAAATAAGGTTCCACCTGCCATTTTGGTGGCTACAAGAAAAGTCGTCGGACGAATCTCTCCGGAAGAGTGAGGGAAGACAAATCCGCTAAGCCAGCTCGCCAAAAAACCAGAAAGATACACATCATCAGGGATCCTGTCTTTTCGTTGAAAACCACTAATTGAAGTTGGGGATTCGTCAATGAATTTGAAAGTCCAGTGGTTAAACTTCTTGGATTGACAAGAGCTGGCATAAATGTTGAAAAGCCCACGGCACGCCTTGGATGTCTGGGACGAATATAAAATGTCATTGGAGGGGGTGAACTCTTCATAAAACTCGCCACAAATGGGGAGCCCGCTAATGCGATGAAGGTCCCATAGAGAGATCCCAAGTTCACCGTAAATGGTGTGGAAAGTGTTGGTGTCGGGTGACCATCACTCTAAGAATCCTTTGAGGAGGGAGACATTCCTGGCATAAGCAAATTGGGATACATAGATTGCAGCATAAATCCCACACTTCTTCAAAATAGGGGCAAATGTGGAAAGAACGTCGTTCAACCAAAAAATCCATATAGGGGATTGCAAATGGGTAGAAATGCCACGGACATTAAAGGAATTATCCCACTTTAGTTTTTCATGCTTCATTCTCTTAAGAAGAGTATTAAATTCGGAGCAGTGAAGGTCTTCAGAAAATGGACGAAGGATTGAGACAGGGAATGAACCAATTGATTTGGAGTGCCCTTTCTCGAGAAT